>NC_041380.1:59023175-59059567 GCF_002162155.2 Triticum dicoccoides | reverse complement strand
GGGGGGCAGGCGCGCCCCCCTATCTCGTGGCCTCCTGCTAATTGGCTTGACGTAGGGTCCAAGTCTCCTGAGTTGTATTCGGTGAGAAAATCATGTTCCCGAAGGTTTCATTCCGTTTGGACTCCGTTTGATATTCCTTTTCTTCGAAACCCTAAAACAGGCAAAAAACAGCAATTCTGGGTTGGGCCTCCGGTTAATAGGTTAGTCCCAAAAATAATATAAAAGTGGATAATAAAGCCCAATAATGTCCAAAACAATAGATAATATAGCATGGAGTAATCAAAAATTATAGATATGTTGGAGACGTATCAGTGTCGTCCTCGCCATCTTGATCCAGCAAGCTGGGCAAGGTAGTAGATGAGTTATGTCAGCATAATGGCATGGTGAAGGTGGTGGTGAATCAATCCTACAGGGCTTCGCTTAAGCACTGCGATGATCTAGAGTGGAGGTGTAAACTAGAGGTGGAAGGGTGCCGACACACAGCGTGGAATAAGCTGTGTATTGTGTGGCACCCCTCCCCACATATATCTAGGTGTGGGAGAGGAGGAGGCAGCCCGTAGGGCGACCCAATAGGGCCGGCGACCACCCTAGGGTTTTCCTTGTGGTGTGCCCCCACCTCCATATAATGCACTTGGGATAAGGAAAGGGAGGAGGCGCCCCCACTCCTTCCTTTCTCCCTTCCGGAGATATGGTAAGAGGAGATGGCGCCTCCCCCTTCCATATAATTAGGCGCAGCTGCCCTAAAGGGGGCGCAGCAGCCCATGTGGGGTGGTGCGTTCCCCTCCACTTGGCCCACTAAGGCCTAATACTCTCTCGGTGCCTCCGGAACCCCTTCCGGTATTCCGATATGTAACCGGTACCCTATGGAACACTTCCGGTGTCCAAATATCATTGTCCTATATATCAATCTTTACCTCTCGACCATTTCAAGACTCCTCGTCATCTCTATGATATCATCCGAGACTTTGAACAACATTCGGTCACCATAACGCATAACTAATAAAATATCAAGTCGACATTGAACGTTAAGTGTGCAGACCCTATGGGTTCGAGAACTATGTAGACATGACCAAGAAACCTCTCCGGTCAATAACCAATAGCGGAACCTGGATGCCCATATTGTCTCCTACATATTCTATGAAGATCTTTATCAGTTGAACTGTTATGACAACAAACGTAATTCCCTTTGTCCATCGGTATGTTACTTGCCCGAGATTTGATCGTTGGTATCTTCATACGTAGTTCAATATCATTAGCGGCAAGTCTCTTTCCTTGTTTCGTAATACATCACCTCGTGACTAACTCCTTAGTCGTTTGCTTGCAAGCTTATGATGTGTATTACCGAGAGGGCCCAGAGATACCTCTCCGACACTCGGAGTGACAAATCATAATCTTGATCTATGCCAATTTAACAAACACCCTCAGAGATACCTGTAGAGCATCTTTATAATCACCCAGTTACGTTGTGATGTTTGATAGCACACAAGGCATTCCTCCGGTATCCAGGAGTTACATAATCTCATAGTCGAAGGAATATGTATTTGACATGAAGAAAGCAATAGCAATAAAACTGAACGATCATTATACTAAGCTAACGAATGGGTCTTTTCCATCACATCATTCTCCTAATTATGTGATCCTGTGATCAAATGACAATGCATGTCCATGGTTAGGAAACCTTAACCATCTTTGATCAATGAGCTAGTCTAGTAGAGGCTTACTAGGGACACAATTTTTGTTTATGTATTCACACATGTATTTAGGTTTATGGTAAATACAATTCTAGCATTAATAACAAACCTTTATCATAAATAAGGAAATATTAAATAAAAACTTTATTATTGCCTCTAAGGCATATTTCCTTCAGTCTCCCACTTGCATTAGTGTCAATAATCTAGTTCACATCGCCATGTGATTAACACCAATAGTTCACATCACCATGTGACCAATGCCCAAAGGGTTTACTAGAGCCAATAATCTAGTTCACATCGCCATGTGATTAACACCCAAAGAGTACTAAGGTGTGATGATGTTTTGCTTGTGAGAGAGTTTTAGTCAACGGGTCTGCCATATTCAGAGCCGTATGTATTTTGCAAATTTTCTATGTCTACAATGCTCTGCATGGAGATACTCTAGCTAATTGCTCCCACTTTCAATATGTATCCAGATTGAGACTCGGAGTCATCTAGATTGGTGTCAAAGCTTGCGTCGACGTAACCCTTTACGACGGACTCTTTATCGCGTCCATAACCGAGAAACATTTCCTTAGTCCGCTTAGGTAACTAAGGATAATTTTGACCGCTGCCCAGTGATCTAGTCCTGGATCACTATTGTACCCCCTTGCCAAACTCATGGCAAGGTACACAATAGGTCTGGTACACACCATGGCATACTTTATAGAACCTATAGCTGAGGCATAGGGAATGACTTTTGTTCTCTTTCTATCTTCTGTCGTGGTCAAGTTTTCGGTCTTACTCAACTTCACACCTTGCAATAAAGGCAAGAACCTTTTCTTTGACTGATCCATTTTGAACTTCTTCAAAATCTTGTCAAGGTATGTGCTTTGTGAAAGTCCTATTAAGCGTCTTAATCCATCACTATAGACCTTGGTTCCCAATATATAAGTAGCTTCATCGAGGTCTTTCATTGAAAAATTCTTATTCAAGTATCCTTTTATGAAATCTAGAAATTCTATATCATTTCCAATCAATAATATGTCATCCACATATAATATCAGAAATTCTACAGAGCTCCCACACACTTTCTTGTAAATATAGGCTCACCGTAAGTCTGTATAAAACCATATGCCTTGATCACCTCATCAAAGCGTATATTCCAACTCCGAGATGTCTGTACCAGTCCATAGAAAGATCGCTAGAGCTTGCACACTTTTGAGCACCTTTAGGATCGACAAAACCTTCTGGTTGCATCATATACAACTCTTCTTTAAGAAATCCATTAAGGAATGCATTTTTGATGTCCATTTGCCAGATTTCATAATCATAAAATGTGGCAATTTGCTAACATGATTCGGATAGACTTAAGCATCGTTATGGGTGAGATAATCTCATCGTAGTCAACCCCTTGAACTTGTCGAAAACCTTTTGCGACAAGCCGAGCTTTGTAGATAGTAACATTACCATCAGCGTCAGTCTTCTTCCTAAAGATCCATTTATTATCTATGGCTTGCCGATCATTGGGCAAATCCACCAAAGTCCATACTCTGTTCTCATACATGGATCCTATCTCAGATTTCAAGGACTCAAGCCATCTGTTGGAATCTGGGCTTATCATAGCTTCTTCATAGTTCGTACGTTTGGCATGGTCTAGTAACATGACTTCCCGGACAAGATTACCATACCACTCTGGTGCCGATCGTGCTCTGGTCGATCTACGAGGTTCAGTAGTAACTTGATCTGAAGTTTCATGATCATGATCATTTGCTTCCTCTCTAGTTGGTGTAGGCATCACGGGAATGGTTTTCTGTGATGTGCTACTTTCCAATTCGAGAGAAGGTATAATTACCTCATCAAGTTCTACCTTCCTCCCACTCACTTCTTTCGAGAGAAACTCCTTCTCTAGAAAGGACTCTGTCGGTGTCAAAACCGGTGGATCTCGGGTAGGGGGTCCCGAACTATGCGTCTAAGGCGGATGGTAACAGGAGGCAGGGGACACGATGTTTACCCAGGTTCGGGCCCTCTCGATGGAGGTAATACCCTATGTCCTGCTTGATTGATTTTGATGACATGAGTATTACAAGAGTTGATCTACCACGAGATCATAGAAGCTAAACCCTAGAGGCTAGACTATGGTATGATTGTTGTTGTCCTACGGACTAAACCCTTCGGTTTATATAGACACCGAAGGGGGCTAGGGTTACACAGAGTCGGTTACAAGGGAGGAGATCTACATATCAGTATTGCCAAGCTTGCCTTCCACGCCAAGGAAAGTCCCATCCGGACACGGGACGAAGTCTTCAATCTTGTATCTTCATAGTCCAACAGTCCGGCAAAAGGATATAGTCCGGCTGTCCGGAGACCCCCTAATCCAGGACTCCCTCAGTAGTCCCTGAACCAGGCTTTAATGACGATGAGTCCGGCATGAAAATTTGTCTTCGGCATTGCAAGGCGGGTTCTTCCTCCGAATACTTCATAGAAGATTTTGAGCACAAGGATAGTGTCCGGCTCTGCAAAACAAGTCCCACATACCACCGCAGAGAGAATAATATTTCCACAAATCTAATCTACTGACACGTTTAGCAACATGACACCACGTCATGGCCCGGTCATTATTTGAACCGTTTTTCTCAACCAGCCCTGCACATATCGTGAAGCGGTTTTCTTGACACATCTTGTCGAAGCAGAGATCGTGTCCCCCTATCACGGGATTCTCATCAATACGGATGTGGGTACCCCAACCGCGCCATCAATTACGGCGCTTGGGGAATAAGAGGTTTTACCAGGTGAGTGGGGAGGCGCATCGCCTCTTCCGCCCTTATAAAGGGACAAGGATTCACTCTTTTCACCCATGCCTTCTTCCCGATTCATTCCCTTCTGCTCAGGCTCCAGCGCCCAAGCATTCACCTTCTCTGCCCTCCAAAGGGTCTTCCAAAGATGTCCGGATCCGGAGCAGGAGGCAAATGGATGGACTCTACCGTCCGAGAGAAGGATATCAAAAAGCTTCGGGAGGCCGGGTATCTGGCCAAGAAAATCAGCCACCGTCTCCCGTCGGCGGGACAGATAGTTCCCACTCCGGAACCCCATGAGAGGGTTGTATTCCTCCCTCACTTTGTCCACGGGCTAGGGTTTCCCCTCCAGCCGTTCGTCCGTGGCCTCATGTATTATTATGGGATCGACCTTCATGATTTGTCCCCCAATTCCTTCCTCAACATCTCAACGTTCATTGTTGTGTGCGAGGCTTTTCTCCGTATTTCACCACACTTCGGTTTATGGCTAAAGGTTTTTAATGTGAAGCCCAAGGTGGTGGGCGGCGAGCATGCCAAGTGCGGGGGCGCTATGTTGAGCAAGATGCCCAATGTCATATGGCCGACGAGAACCTTTAACGATTCTGTCAAGGAGTGGCAACAGCAGTGGTTTTACATCACTGAGCCGTGCAGCAAGGAATGGGCCACCTCTCCCGAGTTTCGATCCGGTGCCCCTCTGCGGCTTACATCCTAGGTTAAGAAAGGCCTGGTCTGGTCCTCGTCCGGCGAAGTGTCGGTGCTCCAAGCATGCGTTAAAGGTATGGGAGATAAGAACATTGAACTTGTCAATGTAGTCCAGATGATGTTAGTCCGCCGGATACTGCCTTGTCAATACCGGACTTGCAACCTATGGGAATTCAATCCGGCCAGGCACCAAACCTTGCGAGGGTTCTTTGGCTCCTCGCACAAGGACATTTGGAAGGTGCTTTTCAAGTCTAGCAAATCATAGCCAGACTCCGCCGAGGACCGCGGGTACCAACTATCCCGCCCTGCAAGTTCGGTGAGTTTATCAAACTTTTCTATCCGCATGACCCAAAGGAAGCGCTTAACGCGTGTCATTCAACTCTCCCAGGGCTGGACGAAGAAGGCGCAGCGGATCCATTGTCCGGCCCCGCTGCCCGAAGACCCGGTCATCCCACTTCTTACGAAGATGCTGGTTCCGGCGCCTTACAAGGTGCCGGAGAAGACGGCCGTGGAGGAGGCCAAAAAGACCCGGGGCGGCCTTCGTCGCCGTAGCACTTCGGACACAATACCCGAAGGCTCTGATGCCCATTCCTCCTCCGAAGAGGACGAAGAGGAGGAAGATGAATCCCCTGCCGGGGGAAGAAGAAAAAGGACGGCCTCCGCACCCTTGGAGGCCGAACTGCCCAAAAGGGGAAAGGCTCCTCTTTTGGAGGAGTCCACCGCCGTCGCTGATAGCGGCCCGGTTTGGGATCCCAGGGCCCAGCCCCTGGTGAACTCGTAAGTGTATAAAATCCGAGTACGTTTAAGTGTCCGGACTCATCGTGGCTTAGTATTTTAACCTAAGCCATATTTTTTTGTAGTCCGGTGAGGTCCCGTACCAAACAATCCTCATCAGAGGACCTGCTATGGAGAGCGGGACGCCCTCAAAGGCTGAGCTCAAATGCTATGGAGAGCGGGACACCCTCAAAGGCCCCTTCCTCCGAATGAGTGCATAACACCGAGGCTTCGTCCCATAAGGACCCCGACCAAGGAGGAAAGGAAGAAACCATGAAGGCGGCACCTGGAGGTCAAGCCGCAGGGGCCGGACACGTGGGGGAAAAGATTCCCATGGGATCTGATGGCGGGGGCAATCTTGAGTTTGGCTCCCCTCCGGATCCGATTCCAGAGGCCTACACGGCTCCAGAATCAAGAAGGCAGCCTCCTTCGACTGGAGGGGGCATGCATGTTCCGCCGGCGACCTCTGTCCATCCAGAAGTGTCCGATGCTCTGTTGGTGGCGTTGCGAGATTCCTACATCGTTGATGAACACCGTGCCCTTATGGGTGCGGTGATTGAGAAGATTCAGTCAACTGAGAGTGGACTAAATGAAGCTTGTATCAGCCTTATAAGAGGCTTTGAGGTATGTTTTATGAGTTGTCGGAGAGTGTCATAGTATAGATAGTAGCCCCTCATACAATGTTCGGTGAAAGAAAGAATCAGACAGGGGATCGAATTGATGATCGCATGAAGACTCATTGAATGACATTGATTTCTCTTCTGTTTTAAGCAGGTACCTATTGCGGCTGTTGCCTCTCGTACTGCGGAGATCTCTGGACTGAATCAAAGTCTGGAGCGGGCCATAGAAGAACTTGGCCAATTGAAAATGCAGTTGAGGGATAAACAAGGTATGCACAAGCGTTTGCGTGCATTTATTGTGAAATAAATGTTCAGTATGAAATAAGCCGCATAATTTGTGCTAGGGGTTATGACCGAAGTCGAGGCCCTGAAAAGGGCCATTGCCAAGGCCGAGAAAAAGGCGGCCACAGAGCGGACTCTTCGTGAGAAACATGAGGCAGAGTTATTAAAGCTGAGCAGGAGCTGCAAGAGGCCGTAAGTAAATGTGAGACATTGGAGCAGAGTTTAACAGAGAAAGAGTCTGAACTCACCAAGGCGCGTTAAGCCGCGAGCGATGCCCGGGGGAAACCCAAAGCGCCCTGCAGGAGATCCAAGATGCGAGAAAGATCGCGGCGGGTAAGGCTTTTCCCATGTAAAACAAGTATTTGAAGGGGAAACTATGTTTCTGATTCTGAATCCCGATTTCTCAGGTGTATTTGCCGAGCTACCTTGTAGCATATCAGATGCCGCCCAATTCTACCGAGCCGAAGAAAGGAACACCGCGGATAAGCTATTCTGGTCGCAGTATTTGGCGCCGAATTATCCGGTGCCTTTTGCTGATCAACTAAAACAACTCATCGAACTGCATAAGGCGGCGGAACTAGCCATGAAAGATATTGTTATCCGGCTGTGGCCTGCCGAGCCGATTCCAAGCAGCTAGTTCGGGCTCGTGAGGCGGCTTGCAAGCGCTTGCCCTCAACTTGACATCATCAAGCGGCCAGTCTATATAGAAGGAGCGTGAATGGCCTTCGCCCATGCAAAGGTGCACTGGGGGAAGATGGATGCTGAAAAGCTGGTGACCGGAGGACCGCCAGAGGGGAAGGAGCACCGCAAGCCCAAATTATATTATAAGAGCGTCCTGAAAGGATCCTACCTTGCAGCGGAGCTATGCACCAAGGACGTTATATTTCCATGAATGCCAATCATGTTGTCCTTTGTAATGATTGAACAAGGTCGTTTATATGTCGCCTGTTATATAAAAGTTTACCCTCCTGTGCGGCCGTTTTTATGTTAAACCTGAGAGTTGGCCAGTCGTCGGCTTCTGCCCCCATGTAAGAAGTACATGGGTGTTCAGGATAAACCTGAGCACTCTTTATCCCAGTTTTGGGTCCTACGTAGGAGGTGCTCAGCACAACGAACTAGGCAATCGGACTATAGGGCTTTATCACTCTTACTTAGCCATAGGAGCTTTAGTATGGTCGGCGCAACCCCTTATGTTCGGAAGACCGTACTAGGGGCTCTATGAGCGCCTGATCAGAGAAAAACTGATGCATCGCACGCTGCATTGGTTATGGCTTTATGCGAGAGAAATCCTTAAAGATTTGGTAACCGCTCAAACAGCTGACCAGCTCTCGCCGTATCATGACAGTCAATTTTCGGCTTTCTCTACTGAGGTGCTCATCCGGAAGATCCGGGACACAATCGCAGTAGTTCTCCCAGTGCTACCTTAGCCGATATAGCGGAACGTAAGGTACCAAAACATGGGAGCCGGGCACACCCAACTATTGACCCAAGACATGATTCGGAGCTGATGCATATAATGTTATAGGTTCGGGGTGCCGAACTTCCATGAAGGTGTTCAGACTTTTATTGTCGTGTTGCGGGCGAGACGAAGCCCCTGGCATATTTAAGGCATATCGCTGTGTGCGGATGCCACTTAAAAAATGATTTCAATAAGAAATAAATCAGCAGGGTAAAAGTCATATAAATCCACATGTTGTATTTGAATGATACGTCTATGCGTATGGGTACAAGTAATGTGAAAGAAAAAGGTTGTGACAGCAGAACCTATTGTGACCAGGGGGAAGAGGTTGAGTGCGGATCCGTAATAGAGCCGGACGGTCACTGCGGGGAATGTCTAAGGATTCCCTAACACGTGCAAGCTGCCTCCGTGTAGTCCGTCCTGGTCAGTGCAAAGGTGAACCTGCGAAGGAAATAAAAGAAATGTTTATGTGCCGGAGGGCGGTTGAACCGCTGAGCTCGGCCTGTCATGGCCTTCGCCGGAGTGTTTAGTTGAACTCTGGGCGAGCCAGAGTATCCTTCCGTGAAGTAGTTCGGAGCCCCTTGACGGTGTCCGGGAGCCTGGACGTCGACTCGAGGTTCGGCTGCAAGGTGCTGCTCGTTGTTTCTGCTGCTAAGGCAGTGGTGTATTTATTGATGCCGAAGGAAGGTTCGGCCTTGCCCTGAACCGTGATGACACCGCGCGAACCGGGCATCTTGAGCTTACGGTAGGCATAATGTGGCACCATGTTGAATCGAGCGAATGCGGTTCGCCCGAGCAGTGCTTGATAGTCACTGGTATGATGCCTCTAAAAGTGGCTTTAGTGGGTTTGGTCGCTGAATGATCGATGCCCATCTTGCACACTGTGTCCTGGTAAAGCAGATTTAAACTGCTACCTCCGTCCATAAGGACTCGAGTGAGATGGAACCTGTCTACTATTGGGTCGAGGATTAGTGCGGCCGGGTTGCCCTAATTGACGTTAACCGGATGATCCGTGTGGTTGAAGGTGAGCGGCCCTAGTTTGTATTGTGGGACGGCTGGTTCCGTTGAGTCGCCATCCCTAAGGGTGCATATCTGGTCCGAGTTGGCAATTTGGGTGGTATTTACCACATTTGCCGATTGAATATGGGGGGGGGGGCTTTTGTCCTCCTGTGTTCGGTGATCTGTGCTCTTCATCGCTATCGTCGCTTTGAGACCCCTCTTCGCCTTTGGCGCCTGCCTTGCCGGCTTGTTTGAAAACCCAGCATTCTCTGTTGGTATGGGTGGCTGGCGTTTTTGGGGTGCCTTGAATTTGGCATTGGCGATCGAGTATGCAGTCCAGACTGGATGGACCCGGATTTTTATTTTTGGGTGGCCCTTTCCACTCACCGGACTTTGAGCCCCTGAACCCGGCATTAACTGCCGTATTTTCGGTGTTTTCACCATATTTGTGGCGCTTGTGTTTGTTGCGTCGTGGTTTGCCATTACTATCCCTAGCTTCTGATATGCCAGGTTTGCTTGCTGTATTGGTACTACGAGCCAACCAGCTATCTTCGCCCGCACAAAAGTGGGTCATAAGTGTCGTGAGGGCTGCCATGGATTTTGGCTTCTCTTAGCCGACGTGCCGGGCGAGCCATTCGTCACGGATATTATGCTTAAATGCCGCTAAGGCCTCTGCATCCGGACAGTCGACAATTTGGTTCTTCTTGGTTAGGAACCAGGTCCAGAATTTTCTGGCCGATTCCCCTAGCTGCTGAGTTATATGACTTAAATCGTCAGCGTCCGGCGGTCGCACATAAGTGCCCTAGAAATTGTCCAGGAATGCCTCTGCCAGGTTCTCCCAACTTCGGATGGAGTTTGCCGACAAGCTATTGAGCCAATGTCGGGCCGGCCCTTTGAGTTTTAGCGGGAGATATTTGATGGCATGTAGGTCATCCCCGCGGGCCATGGGAATGTGGAGGAAGAAGTCTTCTATCCATACAGCAGGGTCTGTGGTACCATCGTATGATTCAATGTTTATGGGTTTAAACCCTTTTGGGAATTCATGATCCATTACTTCATCAATGAAGCATAAGGGGTGTGCGGCACCTCTGTGCCGGTCTATACCACGATGCGGTTTATATGAGTGTTGTCTACCATGTTCGGCTCGGCCGGATTTTATTTGAGTGTATCCGGCGTGACGATCATCGTCGCGTGGTGGTGCACGCCCCCGTGACCCGTAGATCGATCTGGCATGTTTTGCCTTGTTTTCCAATACGTCTCGTAGGTCCCGTGTGTTGCCCCGGGCCTTGGTATTTTTGTTTGAGTGGCAGCGGGGTGCAGGCTGAACTTCAGGCTGAAACGCCTCTCTAGCTCGGCTACGAGGTGGCCGGTCAGCCGCATCGTACACTGGTGATGTAGGTTTCAATGCTTCCTCCTCGAGGTGAGGTAGCAACCTGCGCTTTGGGTAACTCTTGGAGGGGCGCTCGAGTTCGTATTCCTCAGCTGCAAGGAGTTCGGTCCATCTGTCTGCTAGCAAGTGTTGATCAGCTTGAAGCTGTTGTTGCTTTTTCTTCAAGCTATTTGCTGTGGCCATAAGCCGGCGCTTGAAGCGCTCCTGCTCGACGGGATCCTCAGGCACGATAAATTCTTCGTCGCTGAGGCTCACCTCATCTTCGGAGAGAGGCATGTAATTGTCCTCCTCTAATTATCCATCTGCTGCCTGCTCTGGAGGGCTAGCTTGTTCGCCCTCCCGCTCTAAATCGTGCTGGAGGGGATTGTTGTTGTCTTTGACACTATCCGGGGTGTTATTGTCTCTTGTGCCGGTATCACTACTTTTGCTATGGCGGGACTTAGAGCGGCGCCGCTGACGTTGGCGCTTGGGTTGCTTCTTGGAGGGGTCATCCTCCGCTGTCTCATCGCCATTGCCTTCTTTGGGAGTGTCCACCATGTATATATATCATATGATGAGGTGGCGGTCCAGCGCCATATGGGCGGTGGCTCCTGTTCGTCTCCTGCATCGTCGTCCATACCGTCGATGTCTTCCGAGTCGAAATCAAGCATGTCAGTTAAATCGTCGACAGTGGCTACTAAGTGGGTGGTGGGTGGGCAGCGAATTTCTTCGTCGTCCGCAGCCCATTCTAGTCGGACATAGTTCGGCCAAGGTTCTCCTGACAAGGAGAGAGACCTTAATGAATTTAGCACATCGCCGAAAGGTGAGTGCTGAAAGATATCCGCGGAGGTGAACTCCATGATCAGCGCCCAATCAGATTTGATAGGCACGGATGCAGGCGGCTCGGAGTCTGTGGCCGGAGACAAATCCAGTGGCTCGGCAACACGGCTCTCGTAAGGGGTGAAGTCAGTATCTGGCTCCATTGCCACTAAGAGTGTGGCCTCCCTGGCGGGGTCTATCCCTCCGTCCTCGGATGGCGCAATTTGCTCCGGATTGAAGGCCAGAGTAGCTGTAGGTGTGATCTCCCGAACATTGTCCGACGATAGAGCAAAATCATGCTCGTCGTGATCGTGCAGCGCACCTGACATGGGCTCGAATCCGTCGAAGATCAAGTCTCCGCGGATTTCGGCAGTGTAGTTTAGGTTTCCGAACCTGACCTGATGGCCAGGGGCGTAGCTCTCGATCTGCTCCAGATGGCCAAGTGAGTTGGCCCGCAGCGCGAAGCCGCTGAATACGAGGATCTGTCCGGGGAGGAAAACCTCACCCTGGACCACATCGTTACCGATGATCGAAGGAGCCATCAAGCCTTATGGTGACGGCACAGTGGAACTCTCAATGAAAGAACCAATGTCGGTGTCAAAACCGGCGGATCTCGGGTAGGGGGTCCCGGACTGTGCATCTAAGGCGGATGGTAACAGGAGGCAGGGGACACGATGTTTACCCACGTTTGGGCCCTCTCGATGGAGGTAATACCCTACGTCCTTCTTGATTGATCTTGATGATATGATTATTACAAGAGTTGATCTACCACGAGATCGTAGAGGCTAAACCCTAGAAGCTAGCCTATGGTATGATTGTTGTTGTCCTACGGACTAAACCCTCTGGTTTATATAGACACCGGAGGGGGCTAAGGTTACACAAAGTCGGTTACAAGGGAGGAGATCTACATATCCGTATTGCCAAGCTTGCCTTCCACGCCAAGGAAAGTCCCATCCGGACACGGGACGAAGTCTTCAATCTTGTATCTTCGTAGTCCAACAGTCCGGCCAAAGGATATAGTCCGGCTGTCCGGAGACCCCCTAATCCAGGACTCCCTCAGACCCATTCTTAGCAACACAGATCTTGCCTTCAGATCTGTGGTAGAAGGTGTACCCAATAGTTTCCTTATGGTATCCTATGAAGACGCATTTCTTCGATTTGGGTTCGAGCTTATTAGGCTGAAGCCTTTTTGACATAAGTTTCGCAACCCTAACTTTAAGAAAGAACAACTTAGGTTTCTTGCCAACACTAAAAAAATACACTTTCGTGATGATACGTGTTTTTCACAGTAGGTCGCGTTTTCTGTCATTCATGTACATCCATGACAAATTTATGACAGAATCAAGATAGTCATACTTGTGCTGTCGTAGAAGTGTTCCATGACATTGCCAAAATTATCATCATGGAAGTGTCCACTTCCATGACGATAAATCACGCGTCACAGAAGTGCTTTCGTCAAGGGTGACCAACACATGGCATCCACCGTAACGGAACGTCGTTAAGCTATCGGGTCGGATTTTGGATCCGATAACCCGTTAACAGCCACGACCAATGCCGATTTTCCACGTGTAAAATTCTCATTGGCTGACGAATCCATGCGTCAGCTCCACGTTGGCACAGATGTCACTCATCCAATGGTCGAGATGGGCCTATTATATGTTGACACCTGGACCGGCCCACAAAGTGGCCCACAAAGTTTAAATGGGCCAGCCCAACCGAAGGCCCATAAGATTTAGCAGACCATAATGGGCCGGCCCAACTAAAGGCCCACAAAATTTAGCGGACCATAATGGGCCGGCCCAGCTAAAGGCCCACACAATTTTGCAGACCATAATGGGCCGGCCCAGCTAAAGGCCCACAAGATTTTTTGCGGACCACAATGGGCCGGCCCAGCTAAAGGCACATAAGATTCTGTAGACCATAATGGGCCGGCCCAGCTAAAGGCCCAACATTCTCTATCAAATCGGCCCGTCAATGGCCTGTCCTAAACTTGTCATCAACGCGGCCCATGGTCACTTCTAGCCCATTAACAGTCCGCTAAGTAATTGGGCCGAATTACGGCCCGGTGTATTTCTGGCCTGTTAAAGGTCCGGCTTCATTTGGGCCCATTTACAGGCCATCAAAACTTTTGGCCCATAGACGACTGTGAAGGATTTGGGTCATATTCGGCCATGTCTGACATTCGGCCTGTTAGAGGCCCACTATAGCTTTGGGCCACTTTCGGCCTGTTGTCATTTTCGGCCTGTTAACGCCAGACGTAAACCATGGGCCATATGTGGCCCAACGTCATATCGGGCCCATTAACGACCCATATAAAAATGACGATAATCTAGCCCGATTGAAGTTCCGTCCTGTTAAAGGTCCGTGTATTAGGTCGGCGCATTTACGGCCCGTCCGAATTTCGGCCTGTCAAAGATCTGCATCGTAAATGGGCCACCATTTCGGCCTGCTAAGTCCAGTGGGTTATTTGGCACAATCAGGGCCCAATCTCACTTTCGGTCTATTAAAGGCCCATGTATTTTATGGGCTCGAGATATTTACACCTGTAAACGGCCTATTTTTACTGAGGGCCCAAATTATGTTTAGGCCTGTTAAAGGCCCACTATGGGCACAAGCCTACCAGAAAAACATGAAAGCTTATGTTGATTTAGGCCCATATATTTTTAGTGGGCTACATGCCAATTTCGGCCCGTAATCATTTTTTTCCCAATTGGAACGGGTCCGACGAATGTTGGCATGTTGGACTCCTACGAAGCTTTCGGCCGAATACATTACTAAGATAAACCTACACTATACAAAAATAGCGTCATAATTACTGCAGCATGAGGCAGCATCATAAATGTTGTATCACAAGAAAATAAATTCCAACCATACAACAAAAGGCCTGTTGGCATAAAGTTTACAGTCCTTCCAGATAAAAGCACCATTAGATGTATAGAAGCATAGATCATTTGACCTGAGTGCTAATGTTTCAGGCTGTAGAATCTGATGGAGCAGCATGATCTCCACCTTTTTCCGCCATTGCTCTTGAACAACGAAGCGAATGTCTGATAGTCTGGTTTCAAAACCATTCATATCTTCACGACATTTCTCAACCACTATTCTTGTTTCCGAAACAATGTCCATTAGGGATTGGACTTGTGTCTGGAGCACAGATATATCACTCTGTCTAGCAGGAAGATTTTTTTCAGTAGGCGATTTGGACGAGGTTACCTTGACAACCAACCCAGAATTACGCAGGAAGGTGCTTTTTGCACTGTTAGTGGAGAGATACCGATGCACTGCAGCAAGAGGTGACATTGTGCCTGTAGTAGCCTCGTCACCTTCAGGTGGTTGTGGCTGTTCAATCATTTGTTCCATAGCTTCCTGAAAGTTTGAACTTGTAGATTAGTGTACTAGATAAGTTACTAATGAGAAAAAACAAATAAAGTAGGTTAAACGTTTATACATAACTTATTTTGGTGAACTACTATAATACATTAGCATGTATTGTAGTGCCAACTACATAATAAAATCACTTTCAGAACATATGTCCATGTAGCATGCCTACTGTATTGCCTATTTCCTCACATTCGTTGACATCTAAGGATAAAGAGACATGGTTTAAAGTAGGATGAACATAGTATGACATCATTCATATCATGGGCAAACAGATATAAAACAAACAGGCTATTTTATCATTGTGTGCGCACATGAACATAACAACTAGATTACAGATCAAGACCAAAAGAATATCCTTCATCTCTTTTAAACCATGTAAGGTGAAATGATACGTTAAGACAACTATGAATAAAAGTGAACAGAGTAACTAACATTGGCTGCAAACCAAGTAGTTAAATGAACACATCACAGTACCATCAGTTCAAGGCAGGAGGAGTAAGGACTTACAACAGCGGCTTGAACTGGCGTGCTCATGCCCTTCATCTTGCTGGTGTGGCAATCCTTGAAGATTTGCACTGCATTCGGTTCAGGTTCTTTTTGGTCCGCACGGGCTTTCCTCTGTATTTGGAACAAGTCAATATAGATATGATAATATGGCACAAAAAAGAAGGAAGTAGCAGCTATTTACAAGAGCCTCGCAGTGCAATATAGCTACAAGATCCTGTTGTCTGCTGGAATTCCACTTTAGAATGGTTGGTTTTGTTCTTCAAATAGTTAGCCTAGAAGAAGATACACTTGTAAGGCACATACATAAATACAAGTTCAATATGTGGTCTGATCCAATACATATAGCCTACCTGATACTTTGGATCAGACCAGTGTTTAACGAGGGCTGTCCAATCTTCATCTGTAATATATTCCACTAGAGATGTTTGGGCGATTACATTGTTAGCCTTGCCTTCAAAGTGAGATTTTCTAAGGTGGTACCGATATTGTCGCAGAGTAGACTGAAAAACATGAGTGCATGCTTGTTTAGTTGCATCATCTTTCGGATCCAACTTGAACCTCATCTGTTGAAAAAAGAATGTGAGTCTTATTAGGAGGAAGCTAGAAAGTATGGGACAGAGCAAGACAATATTACTAATTGCGATGAATAACATTACTTACGGATAAATGGTCAAGGAAGGTGTTAAACTGGGTATTGTCTTTCTCATCCCTGTATTGGATCCCTGTTGGGAGGATACGTGCATGACACCTAACGGCAACTGTTGCCTCTGATACTAACTTGGCTGACTCTGTAGCATCACTTGGCCTTTTTAAACCTGCCTCAAAATGGATCTCCGTTCTTTCTCCTTTAGATTTTGTTATTCTGTCAAGCATTATCCCTTATGTCTGTTTCTGCTTGCGCCGTGGTGCTAGTTCAACAATGAATATGGAAAGTGTTAGTGTACATCAAACTGTGAGAGTACATATAAAGGAGCATGCAACTGCAACTTGACTCGGTCAGGTACCGTCTTGGTGTTGACGCTCATGAGGTTCATCTGATCTTGCCAAGTCCTGTTGTGTCAGCAGTACTTCGGAAGTAGTGTTAGGTGGGAAGGCACCTTGGGAACTGGCCAGTTCCGGAGCAAACGAACGAGTAACTGGTTGAGATGCTGGTACAGTTGAAGCGGATGCTGCAGCTGGTGGAGTAGGTGATACTGTGTTTGTAGATTTAGCCGGTGGACTTGGACCTTCTACTGCACTATAAGTACCAGCAGAATCTTGACGGCAGAACCTTTTCTGTTTCACCCGACGAGTAACAGCACTCCCTACTATATTATTTTCCTTGCTCTTTTTTGACTTTGCCATGTCAAGTTGTACCCACAACACAAAAGAATAAAGTCGCTCTTCAGAACTCATTGATGCATGATACAGACAAGCAATACTTTGCTGTAAGACAACCGTATGAGGATCGAATATGTAAGAAAAACAGGACGGCATGACATATTCATAGCTACGATGTGCAAACTAAGCAGAAGGATTTTCAAGAAAATAGAAGTAATGCAAGCTAGACACCATATGAAAGATGCAACCAATATTACTCTGCCAAGTTAAAAGTGTCTTGTCATAAGTGGTAATTCGAAAAATTAGAAGCAGTACAACATAGAAATCAATGCAAGATGCAACCACTATCAAACTGCCATGATAAAAGCGTCCAATCATGAGTGACTAATGCGGGATACACAACAATAGTACTTTGATGTAAGAACATGGTATGATAGATAGATGCAGTGTACTCTAGAAACAGAAAGCCATGTCATATGCACATGTATAACGTATAAACTCACCAGGTGCAATTTAATCAAAATAGAAGAAATACAGGCTAGACAACATATGCAACATGAAACCAATTATCACACTGTCAACTTAGAGCAAGCACCTGCGATGGTGGAGTACGGGAGATGAACTCATCATGTAGACTTGGGACTTCAACTTCATTAGCAGTAGCAGTGGCAAATCTAGAGAGTCTCTGTTTGCGTCGGTGCGGAGGACCACCAACATCCCCAAACTTACTCTTTTCCTTAATATTTTCTGATATTGCCTTATGAAGTCAAAACCACAAGAAGATGAATAAAATTAGCTCTGCATAACTGGTTGATGCATGATACAGACGAACACTACTTTGATGTAAGGCAAGCGCATGATAGGAGGATGGAATATATACAAAAAAAGACAGTGTTTCATATTCACACGTACGATGGGAGGATGGAATATGTATGAAAAAATAGTAAGCGGAAGGCATTTCAACAAAATTAGAAGAAATGAAAGCTAGGCACTATATAAACATGCAACCAATATCACTCTATTAGGTAAAAAGTGTCTCGTCGTAAGTGCCATTTCAAGAAATTAGAAGCAGTACAAGCTAGAAGATAATGCAAGATGCAACCTACATCACAGTCCCAAGTTAAATGTGTCTTATGGGTAAGTGATCGTTGTAGGTATAAGTTGTAAGCTACGCAGATGCAATTCAACATAATCAGAAGCAATACAAACTAGACATCATACGGAAAACGCAACCACGTATAACAGTTCCAAGTAAGAGCAAGCACCTGTGATGGTGGAGTAGGGGAGATGTGCTCATCATGTACACGTATGTTCTAAAAACAGGAACACGTGTCATATTCACAGGCATTATGTGTAAAGTAAGCAGATGCAATTCAAGTTAGAAGCAATACAAGATAGACATCATACGCAACATGCAACCATGTATAATAGTGTCAAGTTAGAGCAAGCACATGTGATGGTGGAGTAGGGGAGATGTGCTCATCATCTACACAGCTACGTTGACTGTCCAGCCTTGTGTTGTCTTGCGAATGTTGTTGGGAGGATGGTGGAGTAGAATCTGTAGAGACCCCCTGTTTGAGTTGCTCCAAAGGACCACCATCATCCACTGCCGGACTAATTTCCTTCAGCTGTAATGATTTTGCATTGTGAAGTCAAACAGATAAGAAAAAGGAATAAAATTCGCTCTTCAGAACTCATTCATGCATGATACTGACGAACACTACTCGGATGAAAGGCAAACACATGATGCGAGGATGGACTATGTATGAAAAACATGATGGTGTGACATATTCACACCTATGATGTGGTAACTAAGCAGAAGGCATTTCAACAAATTAGAAGCACTGCAAGCTAGACACCATATGAAAGATGCAACCAATATCACTCTACCAAGTTCAAACTATATGGCGTTTCAACAAATTAGAAGTAGTACATGCTAGAAATCATATGCAAGACACAACCAATATCACAGTGGCGACTTAAAGGTGCCTTATCATAAGTGACTGATGCGGGATATGCAAGAATAGTAGTCTGGTGTAGAAACAGGAACACATGTCATATTCACAGGCATTATGTGTAAGTAAGAAGATACAATTCAGCAAAGTTAGAAGCAATACAAGCTAGACATGATACGCAACATGCAACCACATATAATAGTGCCAAGTTAGAGCAAGCACCTGTGATGGCGGAGTAGGGGAGATGTGCTCATCATCTACACAGCTATGTTGCCTGTCTAGCGTTGTGTTGTCTTGCGAATCTTGTTGAGAGGATGGCGGAGTAGAATCTGTAGAGAACCTCCATTTCAGTTGCTCGGAAGGATCACCATCATCCAATGCCTTGCCAATTTCCTTCAGCTTTATTGATTTTGCATTGTGAGGTCATACCGACAAGAAAAAGGAGTATCATTCACTCTTCAGAACTCATTCATGCATGATACTGACGAACACTACTCTGATGAAAGGCAAAGTCATGATACGAGGATGGAATATGTATGAAAAAATGGACGACTTGACATATTCACACCTATCATGTAGTAACTAAGCAGAAGGCACTTCAACAAATTAGAAACACTGCAAGACACCATATGAAAGGTGCAATCAATATCACTCTACCAAGTTAAAATTGTCTCGTCATAGGTGGCGTTCATCAAACTAGAAGCAATACATGCTAGAAATCATATTCAAGACGCAAACCAATATCACACTGCCAACTTAAAGGTGTCCCATCATAAGTGACTGATGCAGGATACACAAGAAGAGTAGTTTCATGCAAGAACATGGTGTGATAGACAAATATAGTATGTACCAAAAACAGGAAAGCGTGTCATATTCACATGTATCATGTGTAAGCTAAGCAGATGTAGTTTACACTAATTAGGAGCAATATGAGCTAGACACCATATGCAACATGCAACCAGATATCACATTGCAAAGTTAGAGCAAGCACCTTGGATGGTGGAGTAGGGGAGCGGAGACTTGGACCTTGTAATGCACTATCAGTATAAGGAGAATCGGTACAGATGCTCCATTTACATTGCTGCAGAGGACCACCATCATCGCCTTCCTTACTCTTTTCCTTCCTCTTTCTTGATTTTGCCTTGTCAAGTCAAACCCACAAGAAAAAGGAATAAAATTTGCTCTTCAGAACTCATTGATGCATGATACTGACGAACACTACTTTCATGTAAGGCAGTCGCATGATAGGATGATGGAATATGTATGGAAAATAGGACGGCGTTACATATTGAGATGTATGATGTATAAGTGTAAACTAAGCACAAGGTGCTTGAACTTGTTAGAATCGATGCAAGCTAGAAACCATATGAAAGATGAAACCAATATCACTCTGCCAAATTAAAAGGGTGCCCTAACAAATGTATTTGACCAAATTAGAAGCAATACATGGCAACAGGCTAGAAATAATTTGCAATATGCAACGAATAAAGGTGACTCATCGTAAGTGATTGATGCAGGATACAGAAGAGAGGTAGTTTCATGTAAGAACAAGGTTAACACATAGATGTAGTGTGTACCAAAAATAGGAAGACATGTCATATTCACAGGTATAGTGTGTAAACTAAGCAGATGCAATTTACCCTAATTAGAAGCATTACAAGCTAGACACCGTATGCATCATGCAACCACATATCACACTGCGAAGTTAGAGCAAGCACCTGTGATGGTGGTGTAGGGGAAGTGCAGGCTTTAGGTACAGAGCTACGTTCAATATCTTCATTTAGGCTTGCTGTTTCTTGAGAATCATGTGGAGAGGATGAAATTGCATTCTTTATAAGAGTATTGTGTCTCATATTAACCCACGCGTGTGACTGTCTCATCATAAGCGATAGACGCATGATACACAAGAATAGTAGTTTGATGTAAGAACATGGTGTGATAGGCAGATGTAGTATGTACCAAAAACAGGAAGGCGTGTCATATTCACATGTATAATGTGTAAGCTAAGGAGATGCAATTTAACAAATTAGGAGCATTGATGAGGGATACACAAGAAAAGTAGTTTGATGTAAGAACATGGTTAATAGAAAGACGTAGTATGTACCAAAAATAGGAAGGCATGTCATATTCACAGGTATAATGTGTTAACTAAGAAGATGCAATTTACCCTAATTAGAAGCATTACAAGGTAGATACCATATGCAACATGCAACCACATATCACACTGCCAAGTAAGAGCAAGCACCTGCGATGGTGGTGTGGGGGAATTGCGGTGATAAACTAGAGAGCTACATTGACTATCTTCATTTAGCCTTGCTGTTTCTTGAGAATCACGTGGGGAGGATGACACTGCACTCTTTAAATGAGTAGGGCATCTCACAGTAACCCACTCGGGTGACTGTCTCATCATAAGTGATTGACGAGGGATACAAAAGAGCATTAGTTTGATGTACGAACATGGTTAATAGACATATGTAGTATGTATCAAAAATAGGAAGGCATGTCATTATCAAAGGTATAATGTGTAAAGTAAGCAGATGCAATTTAACCAAATTGGAAGCAATACAAGCTAGACCACATTTGACAGCGTGAAGTTAAAGCAAGCACCTGGGATGGTTGTGTGTGGCAATTGAGATCATCAAATGCAGAGCTACGTTTACTGTCTCCAACTGCTGACACTGCACCCATTAGAGCGCTGAAACACTTAGTGCTTATCTTCGAATTACACTAGAGCGACTTCTGTCTTTTCTTTTCTGCATTCATCAACACCGCGTCAGAGTCTGAAATACCCATGCATAAAAAAACAATAGTGTGAGTATGGGTGAAGTGTGTGCACAATTAGTACAGTGTAAAGGTAGCAGATAGCAGGTTAGTGAGAAATAAATGACGGGAGACATATGATAGCTCTACAACATGCATGGCACACTAAATTACTACATGATTCTATGAAAATAACGGTCGACCAAAAGCAAATAGGCCAGTTCATTTTTTCTGCACCATCCGATGTACAAAGAACGGGCAGATCGCCTTCATCTACCTGCAGCCAGTCAGTGTTGACGATCTTCCTCGAAACGCCAGCGACCACCGGCCTAGTATTCCTCCCCTGCCTGCGCCCTCCCCTCAACCTCACCGCACCGCCGTGCTTGGCACCGCCCCCCGGCCATCCATTCAAGCCCCGCCGACCTCCAGATCAGGTGCAAGCAGCTCCTGCGCCCCACACCCCTATGATAGACACCGATGCGCCGCTTCCCCGGGGAACAGGCGGACTAGGTGCTCCGCGTGCCTAAGCGGGTGCTGCTTCTTTTAATTGCGGTTCGACTGACCCTGAATTGAAATCCAGGCGGGCTACTGACCTCTAGCAAAGGTGAAATAGTAAAAGGGAGGAAACCTTGTGCATTTAGTATCACGGAGAAGATGCAGTAAGAAGAGCTTAACTAGTTTCTTTCGTGGGATGAATACGGTGTGAGCGGAGACGTATGATTTGCACGAATAAGGGAAGAGGAGTACCTCTTTCTGTTGGCAGTGCTGTGTCCTCCTTCTGTTTTTTCGATGATCTTCTTGTTGTTCACTGGAAACCAAAAGTTGTGGAGGACGGTGCAGCCTTGGACGAATCCATGCCAAGTTGTTGAGTGTGGTGCGGTGGCCGTCTGTCGGCGGCGGGGAAGCAGATCCGAGGCGGCGAACGACGACGTAGCGGGAACAGCTCTGGTGCGGTGGACGGTTGCGACAGTGGAGCCGCAACAGTGAGGCGCAGGACGGCGTGGTCGGAGTGGTTCTGGTACGGCGCACGTCGGCGTCGGCGTCATGGAGGCAGCTATGCCTCGGCTTCAGCTGCTAAGTCCTTGAGGGCGTTGCGGTTGCGGTTGCGTTGGACGACGACGTCGGGGTACCGGCTCCGGCAAGATGGAGGAGGGCGGCGGTGGATTGGCTTCTATGGGGTGGAGGACAGAGGAGGCTGGGGTTTCGCGGCTGGTGGAGAGGGCATTTTCGCGCCCACGGAGTATGAATGGGGAAACGGAGGGAGGCAGGGAACTAAGGGGGAACAATGTTTCGGTTTGAGACGCGCTTGTTTGAAATTTGGGGAAAGTTACAAACTTTTCCCCCATCTAAAATTTCGGACATATTGCGGGTTGGGGGTAGGACAGTCATGTCAGGTGTCCCAAATGTTGGTGGGATAGATTTTGGCCGGGCGCATGGGTAGGCGCCCACGGCGTATGAATGTTTCTCGAAGGCGGTTGAGACTGGCGTCTTGGTGAAGTTACAAACCTACCCCGGTTTAGACCTTTGGACATCGGGCCGATAGGCTACACGAGCTAGAGTCAGGACAGTAATTTCCTACCACCAAAACATTAGTCTCGCGTGGTTTCGGGTGACCAGAGGCCTATTTGGCGCTTCGTTCAGTATTTGGGAGCAGAAGCATTAACGTTTTCGGTTCTCTTGAATTGAACTTTTAGGATTTGTCAAACTTCACAAATCTTTACTCTTGAAAATCCTAAAGCTACGATTATTTTGGAATGGAGGGGGTACATTTGAATATACATTGTACACAAGTATATATTAAAAAGTATGCAAATTACCTCAGTTCATGCATGGTTCCAGATATAATCTCCTTGGTTGCAAAAAAAAGTTAGATATGTGTATGAATATATATAGCATGTTCAAACTCACAACAAAGATTGATGCCCCCTTTTACATCTGATTTACAAATGCCATTATCTCGGGTTCAAATAGATGAATGCACTTCCTATGAATTCGAATCTTCGAAACCCCCTTTATGTTGAATTCGACATGTATTCTATTTCGTAGCTCGCAATTTGGAATGTAACCATGCAAGTGACAAATGTATAAAGTGCTTCACACTAACAACATGGAGTGCACTAATTAATGTTTATATATGAATTGCAAAAGCATCCATTGCCTATATTTCAAACCGCTCTCACACTATGGATCGATAATATGAAATAAACACATGCACATGCTAGAATTCAATAGAGTATGGGTGTCTGATAGACCGATTTTCGTCCATATGCAATTTGCAAAATTCATGATCTCATCCAAAAATAATAATGCCATTTATATTTTAATTTAAAGCATAGAACCGCCTTTTACACGTAGATGCACTATGCCTCGCCCCGTTCTCACAAACGCGTTATATATCTCTCTATCTAACGCATAAGTGCACGCACTTTATATGCATCGGCATTTCTCTTTCACACATGCTCACAATCTCTCTTAGGGTGTCGGGGTGTCTCGCGCACATGCTCTCTCTATTTCTCTCTCTCTCTCTCTCTCTTTCTGACTACTATGTACCTCTCTTTTCACTAATCTCAGTTGGAAAACACTATTTCTCTCACATGCATATATACACATGCACGGTCTCTACTAGCCCTCTATACGCACATATATGTGCCTACGTGTCTCCCGCACGCACATTATCTTTAGGCCTCTCTCGCACACATTGCCCCCCCGACACACCTCTCTCTTAGTAGTTGGCAGATATGATTTCATCATATCATTCGGTAGGATATCCCTGGCTGTTAGGCTGGATGGTAATACGAGGCAAAGTTTTACCCTAGTTCGGATCGGACCCTTGCAGTTGAAGAAAGAGCCTACTCTGGTACTGTATATTAGTGATAGGGGTGTGTACAAAGTGCACGTGAATACCAGGCATTGTGTGTGTGTGTATACTATCGATGAACTAGCCCCAAAGCTTGTATAACATAATAAGGGCCTAGGGTTACAAATCATATATGGTCGGCTTATCACCAGTGTGGATAGAGTCCTCCGCGACTCTGGTAGCTTCGTGTTGTACGCCGAGTCCTCCACATGGGTCTTCGTATAACACGTCTCGGTCCAACCTATATGTGGCGCAGGATGGAACCGACCCATGAGTCTTCATGTTGACCCACCACAACTAGAAATGATGTGTCCACCACACCACACACGCAATCGGCCACTAAGAAAATAAGCATATACAATAGTACAACGGTATCTAGCTCACGATATGTCTCCATATTTTGTTGATGATCCTGACGGACTTTGCATTTGATGCGTGCTCCGTATTTTGTTGACGACACTTACCGTCATTGTATTTGAAGTGGAAGCATGATATGGTCACTGGACTTCAGAATAAGCTCATCACGGTCACCACATACATTTTGTTGTGCTAAACAACATGTGGTTGGATGGTTAGAAGACAGTGGTTTCTCGAACCCACCAAGGTTAAAGTCCCGGTGCTCGCATTTATCTTGTGTTAATTTCAGTATTTTCCGGCGATGTACGTTCAGTGGGAGGAGACGTTCCACTCGACTACGAGGCACCTATGGTGACTTCGTAAAATCTCAAGATCATATATGCTGGCCCACTCTCTCGAAGGTGCTCATAGGGGTAGGGTTCGCGTGTGTGCGCTTATAGCGGTGAGTGCTTGCGCGTATATGAGAGCCCTTGCGTCTGTACCATGCTAAACAAATACATATCATGATTATACGGTCACTGGCTCACCCGTACAACTCCGTATTTTGTTGATGACACAATCAATTGACCAGTCAAACGTTCCACACGGCGCAACTAGTGTTGCACCATCGGGGCGCATAACCGTGGGGCCCACTTGTCAGCCCGTATATGAAAGAAAGAAATGGTAGTTTGAGTCTGTACTATGATAATAAAATAGGAGTACATTTTAGGGTGATCATACGGTCACTGGCTCACCATACAGCTCCGTAATTTGTTGATAACACAATCAATTGACCAGTCAAATGGTCCACATTTAGTAGCGCACATTACCATAGGGCCCACCCATCAGCGCGTATATGAAGGACAGAAATGGTAATAAATTAGTGGTCGGTGGGTATTCGAAGTCGTGAGACCTCTGGTTGGCAGTCACCGGCGGTTGGGGGCGTTCATTGGGCGGTGGGGTGGGGATCCCCGGAGAAAAAGCTTGGCAGAGGGGGGGGGCTAGAGGGATGGCCGGTGCGGCGGCGGACCGGCGGTGGGGAGTGGTTTCGGGGAGGGCGGGCCGGCCGCGGGCGGCGGGGGCTGTCGGTTCGGCCGGTGGTGGCTTGCGGCTCACAGGGGTGGAGTTTGATGATAAACTGGAGGCCCTTGATTTCGTATCCAACGGCTAGAAAATCTAATGACCAGTGATGAAAAAGTCAGTCGACTGACGTGTAGCCTCACCCCGCATGTACAGATGCATGCACGCAAGACACGCACGCATGTAGGCGTGCAACACTGACACGTACACATGCATGCATGCTGGCGTGCAACACTGACACGTACACCTGCACTCACGAACACACGCACGTACGCACCCATGCATGCAACACTGAAACATACCCTTGCACGCACGCAACACTCGCACGCCTGCATGCACACAACACATGACGCAAGACACACGCTCAACCTATACGTGCATGCACCCTTTGTTAAGGACATGGATTGTTATGGGTATTAATCAATCTTATTTGTGATAAGGAGAACATTGATGTTTGCAGCGGTCTTTATGAATCACAACGTGTCGAACGGGCTATCAACATAGTAGGCTTATCTACATGAAAAAGATGACATCACACTCAATGAACAATCATCGGTTTATGAAATGCCCGTTTCTGACCGCCCTGGCCCACCAAAGGTTCCTCTGCTGTGCGCTACCTGCTTTGGGTCACTGACATGCAGGCCATGCACCGAAAGAGCCCACACGTCAGTGGAAGAACGGCACGGTGTCCTAGGTCAGAGTCGAGGGCGCCACTCACGGCACGCCTGGCTGAACACGCCTCCGTGCCGCATTCAAATGCCTCCATGAAACCCGCCCATGTGGAAGCCGAGAAACCCACTCTGGACACACGTCTGTTCATGACTGGGCCGGCGTTAAACGCAACGCCGGCCGAGCTCCTCCCGTCCGCCGTCTATTTAATCACCTATTTATACGAGGCCAAACGCCTGCCAAGAATCGCACACCTCCGCCGCACCCCTATCTCCTCCACCATTTTGTCCACTCTTACAATGGCTTACGAAGAGTAGTTATTCCGCATCCAAGCTGGCTGGGTAGCCCACCGGATACGAGCTATGTAGCTCGCTGATCTTCCTCCCTCCCCTCGCCCGACAGAGCCAGTTGCTGCCCTAAGCCGGCGCGCTGTTCAGCAACTCGCCGCTCCAGGCCAGCTCGACGAGGAGCAGCACACGGGCGTCGTTGCTGCCGTCCACGCCGCTGCCTCGTACCGCGTCTCCCGTTTCTGTGGCCGAGACTCCCATGCCAGCGGCCACGCCATGCAAGCAGTGACATAAGCTGGGTGCATGGAGAGCGACGAGTCAGTGGCCAGCGCCTCCGCGTCCGCCGCCATCATCAAGGAGAAGTAGAACACGGGAGGCCGCCGCCGCTTGGGTCCCATGAAGGCCACCGCGGAGGCGACACCGGCGTACATAGCAGGTGTCTTGCTGGATCCTTTTGTTGCGAGGACCTTCGTCGACCCCGCATGGACTCCACGGAAGAGGGGAATGTTAGGATGAACTCGAGCCGGTGCCGGCCATGGCGAAGTAATGGCCGGTGATGAACTCGAACCGGTGCCGACCACCATCATCTTCGGCACCAACCAATGATATCAGTTGGGCAGTGGGGAAGCAAGCCATCCTTCGTGCTGAAGCATATACCTCCGGGGCTCCCGGCAGTCCGGTGATCGTGCTGCCGGACATGAGGAACACAAATTGATCGGTGGGCGACCATTTAGGCCAGGTATTATATACCTGTGCTGTCCAGAACTAGCACCGCGTAGTTCATTTGAATGTAATGAAATTCGTCATGTTTGTATGAAAATCCGGCATTTTATATGATTTCTGTCGTTGTTTATATGAAATATCAGTTTGTCTACGTGTTTGCGTGAATTTTGTCCGGTTGGTTGAGCCGCTGTCATAATGTGTGCGGCTATGGTTGGATGGCGTAATTTGCGGGTCGCCGGTCGGTCTGCGGGCGGCTCGGGCGGTGTTGTGGGACAAAAAAACACAGCTCATGCGAGCTCGTCTCCAACGTGCGCACTGGAGGATGCATGATAGCATGAGCACCCGAGCCATTCCTCGTTCATCGGTGGCAAAGGCACCGATGGACAAAAGGGTCGCCAATATTTTGGCTACCCCGGGCAAGATCCAAACAGCCCCTCCCAACAGATTCAAATCCCTCATTCGCCGTGGAATTTTGCCATGTGTTGTTTTCATGGACTAGCAAGATGCCCGTGCATTGCACGGAACATCAAGATGCATTTTTTACAAACTCCCGCATGCATGCAAGGGATAATTAATGTCCTCCTTTGCTAGTACCATGAGGCAACCACCATTAATATTGCATCGATTAGTGTTAGTGGCCTTGTAGATCTGCAAATTGTAATTTTGATAGTGGCCCCTTGTATATAAAAATGGAGGGAGAAAGATGAGAGATAAGGTGAGGAGGAGTGGGGCGTGGTGCTGACTGGTGGTCGGACTGGGCGGAGGCATGGGGATGGACGGCGCATTATGTCTAGGCTTGTATCTCTCTTACACACACCCACGTAGGTGGGAGAGGTGCACGCACGGTGCACATACTCCCGTCTCTTTCCCAACCACACCCGCGCGGGTACACGGTGGAGCTCATTTCTGTACGAAAAAGGCAGCCCACGTGGTAATTTGGCACGTGTACTGGTTGTCCACTTGGTGGAGGGAGGATCGTCTACCACGGGTGAACAAACAAATTGCGACTTGACGCGTTATGTTAAATTAAAAAAAGAGGCAAACCATGTGGGGCCTACCTTAGAGGCAAGGCTCTATACACTGGAGTACTTTTGATGTGTCTCGTGAACTCGCGGAACGAGGAGAAGCTTGCTTAGTATGCCGTCTCCCCCGCCCACGGGCGCGGTGGCTCACAGGATAAGGTGAAGCTTGCTTATGAGTACTACTACTACTGTACGCCTTTACGCCCGCTCCCTCGCCCACGCGCGCGGTGGCTCGCAGCACGAGGAGAAAATTTTACTACTCCCTCCGTTTACTCCTCGTCCCTACTACGTACTTTGGTTAGTACTCCCTCCATTTACTTATACAAGGCCACTATAAAAAAATACATTTTGCATGTATACAAGGCCACAAATAGTAATCGAGACAAAAGTTACTACTCCCTCCTTTCCAGTTTATGGCTCAATTTCAAAATCTCTCCAACCAAGGTAGACGGTGAGTGGTCGAATTAATTTCGTAGTTTGCACAAGTAATTAGTACGCTCGTTTTTCTCAAGAAGTTATGTTTACCGAGGCATTAATTAGAACGAATGCATGAATGACCACCAAATTTCCATGAACTTGTACATGCATTGGTTAGTTTCCTCTTGACACTGCTTGCGTCGAGTGATCTAACGCACCTCAAAATCCAACATGTAATGGTACTACTACTAGTATAGTAGAATTGAGACTTATCAAATGGAAAAACGAATGTTTTTAGATGAGCCCTATAAACCCTAGTGGGTACATACTCACTAAAAACATATTTTTCCAAAACTAAGTCGCTCCCTTTCATGAACTCTGTAGTATACTCCTCCGTCGACGCTCCCTTTCATGAATTTTGTACTTCCTGTCGCCGACATGTGGGACATATAGCAACCGGGTCGACGTGTCAAGCACCAAATAACAGTGTAGAACAGCAGGGGGCACACCCCACTCGTACCAGCCCAGTAGTAGTAATGAAGAATGAGACATCAAATCACAATGCCGCACCTTCCCAGACGGACGAAGCAACCATTATTTCACACTTCGGTTCTCCATCATCTCAAACCACGTAGTATTGCTTCTGCCTCAAGAGGGACACGCGCATCACCTTGGTGCATCATGACACGTGGGACCGCATGACAGGCCATGCTCCCCCGCCGACCGCTCAGTAAAATCACCTCATTTTTACTATACTTCCTCTGTATCGGTTTAGTACATGGCATGCACATCGTTCTAGGTTGAGAATTTAACTGGCTATATATGTGATGAACAGTACTCTAGCCTTTTAAAAAATGTGTACTTTTGTACAGTAGTACTATCGATGGATTGCGCCATGGAGCAAAAATTGAAATTAAAAAAAGGTGGTACATATAGAGAGTGCTCGTCGCCAAATTATGCATATAGTACTTTTAAAAAATCTAGTGCGTGCTTAATTGGGGTGCCAAATTCTATTAATGAAATACTAGTAGTATGTACATACTGAAGAGTTAAAGTAACGAGAAGAAACATAACATAGTTCTGCTGGGGGCTCAGCACAACACACCCCTCATATTAAACTAAGCACACCTGAAATTAAACTATGCAACTAATCCGGTAGACACTTCATTAGAAGTTTAGAACCACCATGAGCAATGACACTGCCACCTTACTCGGGGTCCTCGTCCACGTCCTCGACTTCGTCCTTGTCCCTCTCCCTCTTGGCCGATACTTCTTTGCTTGAACCGCACACTTGGCTGTTGCTCTTCATCCAACCCTTGTAGATATTGAAGCAAAGGTAGCCATCCATTGCAGCGTAGTGGATGTGGACTATATCTAGTACATTCCGCTGCCATGCATGACGATGAAACGTGTATCGAGGTTTCTCCAGTTTACCGTACGAAGGATGAACCATGGCTCCTGCCAGGGTCAGCATTGAAGGCTGACGAGAGGACACCAGCCGATTCTTCTGGAGGTCGAAGGGGTTGCCTACAACGAGACCTATCCGACGCAGGACATCCATGTTGTTCTTAAAGTCTATAGTAACGAATTTCACTATTTTGTCCTTGAGGAAGTTCTTAAAATCCTGGCACTCAATGTCGGCATGGCATATGTGGTAGATCAAGCAAACGTTATGTACGCAAACCTGGATCACGACGGGCTTCTTCCTCTCTTCGTCCTTTAGATCCTTCTCTGGTCCCAGGATTGTGGTGTACTCAACGAGTAGACCAGCGACCCACTCATCATCTGAGTTTTCGAACATGCGTCTGAAGCGAGAAAGGCATCCTTTCACCGTCGTGGAAGAACGGGTGTAGATGACGTCAAACTCATCGCCGGTGATGGTTCTAACCTTGTACTCACCGCCAATCATGGAGATTTGGGACGCCATGGATTTAGGAGGAGGGTTAGGATTAGTGGAACTGCCGTAATGTGAATGGACGGGATGACTAGGAGCGAACCGCCGTAGTATCGAAGGACATGCGGGGACGAGTAGGAGCGAACTGCTAGCGTGCGAACGGCAGGGTAGTGGCTTTCCATTCTCCCATGATATGGGCTTCCGAGAGCCCTTGGATCTGAGATTGAACGGTTGCATGGCGTGATTCTAGACCTATGGGTGAATATCCTATCCTGGAGGGTTATTCTGCAAATTTTCAGCAACTTAGCATGTGACCATTTCATCTCAAATCCAAGGGCTACCAGCAGCCCGTATCATGGTCGCGCCTACCACGACCGTCGCGTTGCTCGCACGGTCGCGCCCTTGGAGATTTAACACAGTGTGTTAGGCTATCTGATGTTGGCATGTCATATATAGTCATCACTTAGTCATTCATACTATAACAAGGTTGGCTATAAGGTTGGCTATAAGTGTATTTTTTTACTCCTCTCTATCTCTTCCTTCGTAATGGAGGTGGTCAGGAATCGGGAGAATCACGCCGGTCGTAGCGCCACAGTTAAAATGATAATGGCAAGTCAAATCACGGGGCCCCACCTATCCAGCTGTAACTCGCTGTCAAATCACACAGCCCTACGTTTGAAGCAGCCTACTCCCTCGTCTTCTCGTGTCTCTGTTGAACTGACTAGGCGGAACTGCCCCGCCTACCGCGTAGGAAAAGCCCCGCCCTCGACTTTTAAATACAACTACATTCACTTAAGAATCCAATGATATACTTTTTGTGACATAGTAACTCATATTTAGTTAGTAAAATGCATGACCTAGAACTACGTGCAGGCCCTATAAACCGAGACGCCTAAAAATAAAAAACCAAGACGGAGAGGGTAGTTCAGCACGTATCTTTTTAGATCAATATCGTCGGGATTCACCAAGGAGCAAAACCAAGTGGTAGGCTGCTCCTGTCGTGTTGGCGTAGCAACTCAAGCAGGGTCAGTCCGCACATGAAATGGCGACACACTTAACAGGACCCCTTTGGCCGACATGTGGCTCATCCACTGTCTTGTTCCATGTGCGATGCGCCAAATTACAGTTCGGAGCAGCGGTTGGAATTGGAGGCACCCCGGTCGTAGCGCCGCAGTAGTAGAAAATGAGCGATGAGGGGTCAAATCACAAAGCCCCACCTTTCCCGCATTAAGCTGGACGGAAGAAGCAACCATCATTTCACTCTAGGGCGCAAGAGCATAAAGAAAATAGAAAACAATGATGCATGCGGCAGCTACCTAGGGCACCCTAGGGTAGGGGTCTCCACTATAGATCCTTTTTTTGAAAGCGCCTCCACTGCAAATCGGCTTCTCCCTCGTCCTCTTGAAGAAAACCGATGATGAGTGCGGCGGTAGGGTTTGTAGGAGTACTACGGCGTGCGGGGCCACGTCGTAGTAAACGGGTTCGAGTCGACGCCTTAAATATGTGTGGGCCGCTTGGTTTTACGGGAACGAGGCAGCATTCTGGGTTCGGGGACCAGTGGAGATATAGTACGTACAAAAAATTGTGCACGTAGGTTCGACCGAAAGGCAATGATGCATGGGCCCTGCATTTTGATGTACCCGGGGCCACATGAAATTTTCTACTCTACTCAAAACTAGTAAGGTACACATGTATTAAACGCATGAGATTTCGAAACCAAATTATGAATAAATACACACTACAGCATGTAAAGCTTTGAGTCATATATGCATGATGTAGATGTTCGTTTAGTTCTTATAGTTCATCTCATTCAAAATCAATTAGTTTTATAAAAATGTTAAGATTCATGGGGTTGTGCATTGTAAATCATAAAGTAAAAAACAAATAATGGCAATTCATTTAGAAAAAATAATCAATTATGATATAGAAGATTCTAGAACAAAGGAGAAGTGCTTGTGTTTTGAGGTTTGTGCATTATGCTTAAGTTCAACCATGGAGTCTTCTAAATTGTACATGTGGCAGATCTGGTGGAATGTTGATGATATCCAACAGCCAGTAGAGCTCGGATTTTCCTATCTCTGCACTATCGGGTTAGCTTCATCCAGCGGCCATCTTTCAAAGTTATTGGCACACTATATAGTTCTTGTGCCATAGTTGCATGTTTTGGAAAAAAAAGCTACTAGTGGGTTGTACTATCTATTTAGGAATAGAAGATGTATATATGGAAGTTGTAGGGAAAGAGATGACATGGAGCATCTCAATTCCTATGAGTAGGGATTGGAAAAGAGATGTCATTTGGTTCACATCATAGGAACTTTTCTATTGAATCTAGAGATGACATGTATCTCAATTCCTATGAGGAGGGATTAGAAAAGAGATGTAATTTGGTTCATATCATACGAACTTTTCTATTGAATATATGCTAATGTTTATTTTCCTTTGAAATTAAGGGAGTATAGGAATCCATTCATATGAACCAAGTGACTGTAAAGCTATAGAAATGATATCATGTTTATTTCCTTTGAAATGTGGAGTATATGAATCTATTCCTATGAACCAATTGGCTCTAAAGGAAAAAATCCTATAAAAATCATATCATATAGAGTTCCTATGATATTCCTCGACACTAAAGGATGCTTGGAATTGATGCGGGTGATACGATAGTCTTTCTTTGTAGACTCCTCACCCATCTTTATAGTTACCTCTCGAAGATGAATGAAATGATATATACATGGTATTCTACATGTGCAATTTGGTACATGAAAACTCAGTAAAAGTTTGCGAGGTTCGAATTTTCAATAAAGCTATATGCACTGCATTTCGGAACAGAGGGAGCATAGGGCAGTTGCTAACACTCACGTGGAAGATTTGTGTGTAGGAGGAGTGGCTGTTCTGTTAAATGACATGGCAAAACTGACACTGTCGGATGCCGATCTAACGGTTCTTACGGCATTCGTCAGGAAAAGGCTTGTGGTGAATGTTTGTCGGATAATGATTTACGGACACATGTATTGCATTGATACGTGCCCCCCTCTCTCTCACGCACACGCACCCTCACGAGTCACGACTCTCCCGAGTACTCTCGCAGACTCGCACGTCGCACCCACCTTCTATCTGCAGGTAGACGTCACGCACATATGTGCTCTTCACACCCTACCCTCAGAACTTCTAAAAAACAAAAGACGGCACACACATTTTATTTTAGCTCACACGTCACACACTTATACTAATACTCTTGCGGCGAACATTCTTTGGGCATAGTATATTGTACTCTCGCAAAGAGAAGCGGTGCACGCACGCACTAGTTCTCTCACACCCACTCGTGAGTACACGTAGGAGCGCATTTTTTTGAAGCTGGTACAACAAAATCACTCCACTATATATAAAAGCAGGAGCCTTAGCGCTTGCTTTACTAGGGTTCCTCTCGTTCACTCTCTCATGCTCTCCAGATCTAAGCAACACATAGGTGGCCACACTCTCTCTCAACTCACGGCTGGTCACAAATCCGGCAGGACAACCTCGACCGGGGCAGGGGTGTAGGTGCATCGTTCAGGCTGTCGTCGGCGGCGAGGGAGGAGACCAACAGCTGCCCCCGCGCCCCGATCGGCGGCCGTGCCATTCTCTCCGAGAGAGCGTCGGCTCGGGAGGGCCTCCGACCCCTTGTTCCTCCCTGCGGTATTGTGGCCAAGATGCGGCCTCCCGACACTGTCTTTGCCACATGCTGACGACCCTCTGGTATATATTCCTTCGAAACCTGCCTTGCTCTACTGCCCCAGCTACCTTCATGTGGATCCTTTTCTACTTTCGTCCGCTGTTCCAAAGCCACCTAGACTTCTACTATTATTAGAAGTAAAGCTAGTTCATACAGTCGACTCAAAGCGTTGGTTCTAACAGGGAAGAAAGTGGGAAAGCTGTAGCATGAATCTAGGACTTGGTTCTAAGAGGAAACGGGGGAAAGTAGTAATATCTGTCATTGTTTAAATAATCGTATTTCGTTTTTGCACAAACAGGGATGTCTATCTCCATATCGTTTCGGGATGTCTGTCTATCGTTTCTATCCGCGCAATCAAAAGCACACACCTTAGTTTTAGTACAACTACGCAAAATGAGATGGCTATCCCTCGTTGTCGTCGTCTAACCTCCCGTCCTCAAGGTATCCCTACATTGGTAGTAACTAAGGTAGAATGACCAACGCAATCTAAAAGAAGCTGATTCGTACGTTTTACTTCCTGTCTGCTGGTCAGTACACTGCATGGTTCAGTTCAGGATTCCAGCTGAGACCACAATTATAATTGGTTATTCTGGAATGAGAGAACCTAACCCCGAATGGTGGCAACAAGAAAAAACCAGAGTGAACTCCAGGAAATTTAAGCCTGTCGGGAGGCCCTTTGCTCAGAGAAGCCTTGCTTGTTTTTTCCTGATTTGTAAACCTTCTCACAACTTTGTCTTTTGCTGTGAACTAGTATATGTTTGTTATGTTCTATGAATCATTGAGATGTATAAAATTGCTTAACTTATGCTTTTCAAGTTTTTTATGAAGACGAGTTTAATGTGAGTGTTCCACATGAGCGCTGGACTAGCATGTGAACGTTTGGAATTTATTACATTGTGGCCTCAATTAACTGGATGAACCACTGTAACAAGATACATAGTTGCTTATATGTCAGACAGCAGATTGTTGATTGTTAGCTGGTCGATAGCCTAGTGTTGAAGCGAGCTGAGCCAATGTGCCGTGTTTTGCACAACTGCTTACAAGTGGGGTAGCACCAACAGTGTTTACAAGTACTTACGCATACGCCGGCGCATGGTTCTCGAACGAGTGCTCTATTTCATCAAAACACACACTGCTCGTATGATAAACCGTGACAACTTATGTCTTACCATGCCATATTCATGAAAAAACTAGTAAGGACACATCTGTTTTGGCAACAATTACGATGGTTCTCACATGATTCACAGGCACACAAAAGTAGCAGCAGTTCCCATAGACGGATTCAAATAGAGTACTAGCCCTAGAGGGGTCGATAACAGGCAAGGTTCAGATAATTAGACACAATCCAAACTACTATTAAACACTAGTTGGGGCAACTATTTCATGCCTCGATCTAATTTGGGCTAGACACAAGACGGACCTTGCCATGAACATCATCGAGGACGTCCTGCAATAGCTCAATCCTATGAACCTTCATGAAGACAACCTTGTGGCCTTGCCACTGATAAACTTGTTTGTGGAGGCATGCCACGTCATCTTCCTGCGTAAGCTTGACAAGAACAGTATGCCTCACAAACGAAGGAGTAGCTTTGAACTTCTTGTGCTTTAGTACACCCTGGACAACATGCCTGACAACAGTCAGGCTGGAATACAACTCTTCATTAGTATAACCGCAAATGGCTTCCAAGATCCAACAACCTAAGAACTTTGTTTTCCCAGTGCATATATTCAGGTCGTCCGCCTCATAGCGAGTGACATGTACAACCACACAATCCTTGTCTGCATCAGAGCTCTAATTGAAACAGAAACAAATTCTAAATTACTTTTCAGTATAAGAAACACAAGGTATTTAAACCACTATGTATAGCATGGCATCGAAGCTAATAAAATTTTGCATTATTAATCACCACATACTTTCTTTTCTAAAAAATCACCACATACTTAGATGAAAAACCACAATCGAGATCGGAAAAGAAGGAGATC
>NC_041380.1:59016319-59022903 GCF_002162155.2 Triticum dicoccoides | reverse complement strand
GTGAGTGTATCTGGGGTCGGCTCGGTGGTTGCCTCCATCTTCTTGGAGCTCTTTGTCTCGTGGGGATCAGCCTCCCGCGTCTACTCCAATATCGGCAGATCTTTGCCTGGTTCGCCGTGGTCCATCATGAAACTGACGAATACTAGGAGACCACTGAAAGGAAAACATAATCGCAATGACAATGAAACAAAAAAGAGAGTGAGGATCGGTTACTGCTTTGCAAAAGTTCTTTTTTTTCTCTGAACGAATATATACCAACATCACGGATCCGCTTACCTTCCCTTCGTTCGGAGAGAAGAACAGTGGCAGATGCGAGTGTTGCCTTTCTTGAAGACGGTGAGGGAGAAGGGGATACAGTGAAGAGTGAAATGATGGTTGCTTCGTGCGTCAAACTTAGACTACGAGGAGGTGGGGTTTTGTGATACGATGGCTCGTTACTACTGTGCTACGACCGGGGTGACTCTCCTCCTGCATACTGCCTTCTAATTTGGTGGATGACATTTGGGCCCGCGCGCTGCATGGCCTGCATGTCGGTGAACAAAAGTATAACGGCATTCAGTAGAGGGAGACGTTTGAATGACCTAGGAGGAGCCAGAAGTGGTAGAGTGTCTCCACTGTACTAGTAGTAATTGTTTTTCTGGGTAGCTGTAGAGTGTCTCCATTGTACTAGTAGTAATTGTTTCTCTAGGCCCAAGACAAAACAGCCCATCCACACTAGTAAATAGTAAAATCAATTCAAAAGCCCATATATTTACTGAATTGATGGATGGGTATGTCGAAGAGCAAAAAAGGAGTTTCAGGTGGGCAAAAGAGCTTCTGAACGTGCCGGGCTTCTATTTACAACATATTGTGGTCATAATCCAGTAAATTTTACGACCCAAGATGTTCATTCTATGGAGCTGACCGATCCATTTGACTATGACTGCCGAAAACAGTGCTGGAGTTAGATGTTGTTGCCCTTTTCAATCTGTTTTTTTTGTAAACCTGATGAACAATTAACCGTCATGCTTTTGTACAGTTTGTAAGATGGAGTTAGATGTTCCTGCCCTTTTCAACTCGGTTGTGACTGTCATATTTTCTTTGAAACAAGGCAAATGGCTTGCCATTCGTTTAATTTAGAGTGAAATATTGTAACAAATCCCAACCAAGGGAAATAACATCACTCTCGCCGGCTGCTTGAGCTCACTGTGCATTACATAAGCCAAGTGATTAGCCCCCACCAGCACCCACAAACTTATTTCGAACTAGCACATCAAATGGGCTGTAAATTTTCATAGGAAAGGCTGCATGACCATGACAGATTTGGATTCTGACATTTGGGACCCGCGAGGAAATAGCCTATCCAAGGTGGTGTCGACTTACTAGCCAGTCAACAAATGATTCTGCCTACCAGCCGTTGGATTGACATCCAACATCTGTCGTGTATCTTCTATCTCTTGTCTTCTTCTTCCTCCAGCCGCCCAAACCAAACCACCCCGTCGGCTCCGCCTGCTCCTGCCTCCCATGGCTGGCTGCGCCTCCGCCGCCCTACCATACGTACCCTCCAACGTTGGCCAGTCCCTCCCTCTATTCCCACACACGTCCTGTTATTCTCCGGCGACGTCAGCCCCAACACTCACCCGCGCCCGAACCAGTCAACCCTCGTACTCCCCTCCGCCTACGACTGGACGGCGCATCTTCAACGGCTCCTGTTTGTTCCGTCCGAGGCCTCGCCGTCGTCCTCTGCCTTGCGGCCTTGGTTCACTTGCCGTGCGTGGTGCGCCGCCCTCTTGCGTTGTCAACGTCGTCAACAACCGAGAGGAACAAGGAGATGACTGTACGAGGAGAGGATGACAGTAGGGACCCACCAGCATCATGGCAGTACGCAAGCAAGTGCCTCTATAGTACAAGCCCAAAAATATGGTTCCTCCTAATGGTTGGACATCTGGGGCTCACGCCATTGTCAAATGTAGTCAATAAACGAGAGAATTACATATGAGCGGCTGACACCAGGGACCCAGCAAGTCATGCAGTTTTTTTTGAGGAACAAGCAGTTGTTATTTATACTAGTTTTAGCGACGGATCAAGGTAACAACGGGGCTGTGCGGGGGCTGTGGCCCGTCTAGCCAGGGTTTTATTTATGTTTACCACATCATGAGCCCAGTTGTGTTTTTTTCTTGCTGAAAATGGCTAGCCCAGTTCTATTTTTTTAAAGAAATACCCAAACAAGGCCTACTGCTTTATCGGCCCTGCTGGGCTGCAAATCTTTCAAGACAAGGAGAGTTTCATTCGGTTTGCCCAGAAATGGGCTGTACATTTTTAAAACACATAAAACCGGGAATTAGTTTCATTTTTTTCATTACAAGATCTTAAATTCCATTGATTTTTATGTGTGGACAATTATTTGGATTTTATATTTATATAAATTATTTTTCAAAATAGTTTGAATGTGTATCGATATTTCTGGATTAAAAACAGTTGACCGCACCGAAATATGCAAAATTTTGTATACTTTTTAACCGTGGACACAGTATGGGGTGTAATGCTAACAAAAAGAAGATGGGCTCCAAAAAAATTCTTAAGAATTAGCAAATGGGCTGCACATTATTGGAAATAATGGCAGATGGGTTGTATGTTGTTTTCCACAGATTTGAGGCTGACTTGTGCGCCTACTACAGGTTGACGTGTATGCTTTCATAAAAAAGGTTGACGCACACGCAACGCCCTTCAACTTAGTCAACACATGAGAGCAGTGACCGTTGGATGTCCATCCAACGGTCGTCATGCTTCTTCAATCTCTGCTCTTCATGCTCTAGCCAGTCAACCAAGCGCCGGCGGGACTGCCTGCTCCCTCCTCCCGCGGCCGGCTATGCTGCCGCGCAGGCCTCACGGCCCCACCGTACTCCCATCGCTGGCCTAGCCATCCCTCTACTCACCCACACATGCTGTTATTCTCCGGCGACGGCAGACGAACCAGTAAACCCTCGTACTCCTCCACGTGGGAAACAACTGCCGAGTATTTCCTGGCTACGTGTCATTCCCTTCCTAGGCCTCGCCGTTGTCCACCGCCCTAGTGCTCTCGGCGCGGCCTGGTCAACGTGGTCAATGAACGACATCCATCGGAAGTGGGCTGTACATGGAGAGGCTGACAGCTGGGTCCACGGTCGCACGCAAGGAAATGCCTCCTTATTAAGTGCAAAATAATGATTCCTCTACCTGACAGCTAGGACCCACATGAAGGGCCTCTGTATTTCGTGAAAAAAAGTTCCCCCGCTGACAGGTCGGACCCACTAGCTATATCTTCGCACGCAAGGAAGTGCCTCCTTATTACGCCCAAAAAAATGAATACCCCCTGCTAGCTGGGACCCACCATATTGTTGGGCTGACTTGTGGGCCTACTAAGTTGACGGGGACGGAGGGCTTTGTCAACTTAGTCAATACTCCAGTGACCGTATGATGTCCAACCAATGGCCATAGTGCTTATTCAACCTCTGGTCTTCTTGCTCCAGCCGCCCAAAGCAGCGCCGATCGTGCCGCCTGCTCCTGCCTCCCGTGGCCGGTCGTGCTACCGCGGAGGCCTCACCGCCCCCATACTAATCCCACCACTGGCCAGGACATCCCTCCACTCACCCACACCCCCTGTTATTCTGCGGCGACGGCAGCCTCACACCGCAGCCGAACTAGTGAACGCTCGTACTCCTCTCCGCGTGGGCATCCACTGCTGCGTCTTGCCCGGCTCCATGTCGTCCCCTTCCTAGGCCTCGCCGTCGTCCATCGCCGTGGTGCTCTCGGCGCGGCGTGGTCAATGTGGTCAACAACCGACTTCCATCGGAGAGTCCATCCAACGGCCGTAGTGCTTCTTCAACCTCTGGTCTTCTTGCTTCAGCCGCCCAAAGCAGCGGCGGTTGTGCCGCATGCTCCTGCCTCCCGTGGCCGGCTGTGCTGCCGCACAGGCCTCACCGCCCCCTACTATTCCCACCGCTGGCCAGGCCCTGCTGCGACGGCAGCCTCACACCGTAGCTGAACCAGTGAACCCTCGTACTCCTCTCTGCACGGGCTTCCACTGCCACGTCTTCCCCGGCTCCGCGTCATCCCCTTCCTAGGCATCGCCGTCGTCCACCGACATGGTGCTCTCTGCGTGGCGTGGTCAACATGGTCAAGGAACGAGTTCCATCAGAAGAGTACTGTACGTGGAGAGGCTGACAGCTAGGTCCACGGCCACAGCCCAGTTTTTTTGTGATTTACCAAGTAAGTCGCTTTGTCAAGCCTGTTGGGCTGCAAATCTTTCAAGACGAGGAGAGCTTTCATTCGGCTGGCCGAGAAAATGGCCCATCAGTAATGAGAAATGGGATGTACATTTTTAAAACACATCGAACCGACAATTAGTTTCAAATATCTTTTTTTTCATTTCAAGATTTTAAATTACATTAATTTTTATGCGTGGAGAATTTGTTGGAATTTATATTGATATACATTTATTTTTAAAATCAGTTTGAATGTGAGTCGAAATTTCGGGATGAAAAATAGTTCGGACCGCACCGAAATATGCAAAATTTCATATAATTTTTGAATCGTGGCCACAATATGGGCTGTAATGCTAACAAAAAGAATATGGGCTCCAAAAAAACCTTAAGAATTAGCAAATGGGCTATAAATTATTAGAAATAATGGCAGATGGGTTGTATGTTGTTTTCCACATATTTCAGGCTTTCCTAAAAAAAGGTTGACACACAAGCACTGACTGTTGGATGTCCATCCAACGGCCGTCGTGCTTCTTCAATCTCTGCTCTTCCTGTTCCAGCCGCTGAAACAAGCGCCAGCGGGACTGCCTGCTCCTTCCTCCCCACGGCTGGCTGTGCTGCCGCGCAGGCCTCACCACCCCACCGTACTCCCATCACTGGCCTAGCCATCCCTCTACTCACCCACACCTGTTGTTATTCTCCGTCGACGGCAGATGAACCAGTAAACCCTCGTACAGTCGTACTCACCTCCACGTGGGAAACAACTGTCGAGTCTTCCCTGTCTCCATATCGTTCCCTTCCTAGGCCTCGCCGTCGTCCACCGCCCCGTTGCTCTCGGTGCGGCCTGGTCAACATGGTCAACGACCGACACTCCTTGTTATTCTATGGCGACGGCAGCCTCACACCGCAGCGAACCAGTGAACCCTCATACTACTCTACACGTGGGCATCCACTACCGCGTCTTCCCCAGCTCCGTGTCGTCCCCTTCCTATGCCACGCCGTCGTCCACCGCCCTGGTGCTCTCGGCGCGACGTGGTCAACGTGGTCAAGGAACGGCTTCCATCGAACATGGACTGTATGTGGAGAGGCTGACAGCTGGGTCCACGGCCGCAGCAAGGAAGTGCCTCCTTATTACGTGCAAAATAATTATTCCTCCACCTGACAGCGAGGACCCACCGGACGGGCCATTGTATTTTGCGAAAAAAATGTTTGCCCCTGACTGCTGGTACCAACCAGCTACATCTTCGCATGCAAGGAAGTGCATCTGAGCAAAAAAACGATTCGCCCCCCTGACTGCTGGGACCCACCAGCTACACCTTTGCACGCAAGGAAGTGCGTCCGGGCAAAAAAACAAAATGATTCGCCCCCCTGACTGCTGGGACCCACCAGCTAAATCTTCGCACGCAAGGAAGTGCCTGACAGTCGGGACCCACCTGGTCGAAGCTTACGTAGCGTTGTCATTCTGGTCGCGAACATGTACATACATATATACTGGTGGATGTAGAGGCGCGCACGTGTCGTAGTAGAGGCGCGCATGTAGCATGTACACGTACGTATAGCGGCCAGGGTGCAAGAAAGAAAATACGGCCACGTATGTGTACATATGGGCGGGGTCTCGAACGCCTACTCGCGCATACATACGGCCAGGGCTCGTTGACATGGCTGGGTCAGAACAGAGAAACAGCGTCGTCGTTGTGTTCATGGGGAGCCAGTGGAATGCGTCGTGTTCATGGGGAGGCAACGGAATGCGTCGTGTTCATCGGGAGGCAACGGAACATGTGGGAGCCAACCGGCTGGGTCAGAACGAAATGCGTGGTCGTGTTCATCGGGAGGGCTTGGACGGAACAGGCGATGGAAACAAGGCCTGGTGTACCTCAGAACGGAGGAAACGGCCTTGTGTTTGACCGGTCACGTTTGAAACCGGATCCTGTTCATCGGGAGGGGTCTGGCGTACCGCAAAACGGAGGAAACGGACCTCCTACGGTCTAAACAGGGGTCCCATTGCTTGGGAGGGGTGTGGCGTACCGCAAAATAGACGAAACGGACTTGTGTTGGAGCGCTACGGTCGAAACGGGGTCATGTTCATCGGGAGGAGTGTGGCGTACCGCAAAATGGGACTCCACGGGATACTGTTCATCTCCACCATCGACCTCTTCTAGCCTCCACGGGCTACCGTCGACCTCCTCCAGCCTCCACGGGCTCCTGTTCATCCAGCCTCCACCGCGCGCTACTCCACTGGCTACTGTTCAACCACCCTTCCACGGGTACCCCTCCATCGTCTACTGTTCATCCAGCCCTCCACACCACGGGGTCATGTTCAACCACCCCTCCACGGGCACCCCTCCATCGTCTACTGTTCATCCA
>NC_041380.1:58994432-59016106 GCF_002162155.2 Triticum dicoccoides | reverse complement strand
CACTGTTCATCCCAGAGGCAACATCGATCGGCTTCAGTTAGCAGCAGTAGCAAAGGAAACGCTCGATCGGGTTCAGTTAACAGCCATCGATCGACCGCTCGGGTTCAGTAACGCGTAGCCTGTAGTGCTATCGCTCGGGTTTAGTTAGAGCCCAGCGCGTCGCTCGGGTTCAGTTAGAGCCAATGCCTCGCACACACGCGCGTACGTGTACGAGAGAAACGTGCATCACTCGGCCCCCGACCTCCCACCGTAACCGGGAACTCCCCGAAATTTTCCTCCCCCTTGCTTCTACCACGGTTTTTTCCGTCATGGGCGGGCCAAAGAATGTCAAGCAGCTGCGTCTCCGGCCCGCCCAGGATGGAAAGCCCATTTTCTGTCATGATTTTTTGCCATAGAAGTAGGAGCCCACCACATCTATGATGATACCGGGTTTTGTCACAATTATCATCATAGAAGTGTCATATGTATGACAGAAAAAAATTCGTTCAGCCCAAAATGTCACGGATGTGTCTTTTTTTGTAGTGCAAACCACAGTTCATACGGTGTCGTCTCAACGGAATTGGACGGTGCCCTTTTTAATGTGAAAGCATCTATTTCTAATGCATAACCCCAAAACGATAGTGGTAAATGAAGGAAATATGCCCTAGAGGCAATAATAAAGTTGTTATTTATATTTCCTTATATCATGATAAATGTTTATTATTCATGCTAGAATTGTATTAACCGGAAACTTAGTACATGTGTGAATACATAGACAAACAGAGTGTCACTAGTTTGCCTCTACTTGGCTAGCTCGTTGAATCAATGATGGTTATGTTTCCTAACCATAGACATGAGTTGTCATTTGATTAACGGGATCACATCATTAGAGAATGATGTGATTGACTTGACCCATCCGTTAGCTTAGCACGATGATCGTTTAGTTTGTTGCTATTGCTTTCTTCGTGACTTATACATGTTCCTATGACTACGAGATCATGCAACTCCCAAGTACTGGAGGAACACTTTGTGTGCTATCAAACGTCACAACGTAACTGGGTGATTATAAAGGTGCTCTACAGGTGTCTCCGATGGTACTCATTGAGTTGGCATAGATTGATATTAGGATTTGTTACTCCGATTGTCGGAGAGGTATCTCTGGGCCCTCTCGGTAATGCACATCACTATAAGCCTTGCAAGCATTGTGACTAATGAGTTAGTTGTGGTATGATGCATTATGGAACGAGTAAAGAGACTTGCCGGTAACGAGATTGAACTAGTTATAAGGATACCGACGATCGAATCTCGGGCAAGTAACATACCGATGACAAAGGGAACAATGTATGTTGTTATGCGGTTTGACCGATAAAGATCTTCGCAGAATATGTAGGAACCAATATGAGCATCCAGGTTCCGCTATTGGTTATTGACCGGAGACGAGTCTCGGTCATGTCTACATAGTTCTCGAACCCGTAGGGTCCGCACACTTAAAGTTCGGTGACGATCGGTAATATGAGTTTATGTGTTTTGATGTACCGAAGGTAGTTCGGAGTACCGGATATGATCAGGGGCATGAAGAGGAGTCTCAAAATGGTCGAGACATAAAGATCGATATATGGAAGCATGTATTTGGACATCGAAATAGTACCGGGTGAAATCAGGATTTTACCAGAGTACTGGGAGGTTACCGGAACCCCCAGTAATTGTATGGGCCTTATTGGGCCATAGTGGAGAAAGAGAGGAGACCAGGGCAGGCCACGCGCCCCTCTCCCTCTGGTCTGAATTGGACTAGGAGGGGCGGCGCCCCCCTTTCCTTCCTCCCTCTCTCCCCCTTCCTTCTCTCCTAGTCCAACTAGTAAAGGGGGGAATCCTACTCCCGGTGGGAGTAGGACTCCTCCTGGTGCGCCCTGCTAGGGCCAGTCAGCCTCCCCCCTTGCTCCTTTATATATGGGGGCAGGGGGCACCCCAAGACACACAAGTTGATCAGTTGATCTTTTAGCCGTGTGCGGTGCCCCCCTCCACCATATTCCACCTCAGTCATATCGTAGCGGTGTTTAGGCGAAGCCCTGCGTCGGTAGCATCATCATCATCATCACCATCATCACGTCGTCATGCTGACGGAACTCTCCCTTGAAGCTTTGCTGGATCGGAGTTCGTGGGACGTCACCGAGCTGAACGTGTGCTGAACTCGGAGGTGCCATACGTTCGGTACTTGGATTGGTTGGATCGTGAAGACGTACGTCTACATCAACCGTGTTCTCATGACGCTTCCATTTATGGTCTACGAGGTTACGTGGACGACACTCTCCCCTCTCGTTGCTATGCATCACCATGATCTTGCTTGTGCGTAGGAATTTTTTTGAAATTACAACGTTCTCCAACAGTGGCATCCGAGCCAGGTTTATGCGTAGATGTTATATGCACGAGTAGAACACAAAGGAATTGTGGGCGTGTGTATATACATATTGCTTGCCGTCACTAGTTGATTCTTGATTCAACGGCATTGTTGGATGAAGCGGCCCGGACCTACATTACGCGTACGCTTACGCAAGACTAGTTCTACCGACGTGCTTCGCACATAGGTGGCTAGTGGGTGTCTCTTTCTCCAGCTTTAGTTGAATCGGATTCAATGAACAGGGATCTTTCTAAAGATCAAAAAGCAAGCACTATACCGCGTTGTGGTTTTTGATGCGTAGGTAAGAATGGTTCTTGCTCAGCCCGTAGCAGCCACGTAAAACTTGCAACAACAAAGTAGAGGACGTCTAACTTGTTTTTGCAGGGCATGTTGTGATGTGATATGGTCAAGACATGATGCTAAATTTTATTGTATGAGATGATCATGTTTTGTAACACAGTTATCGGCAACTGGCAGGAGCCATATGGTTGTCGCTTTATTATATGAAATGCAATCGCCATATAATTGCTCTACTTTATCACTATGCGGTAGCGATAGTCGTGGAGGCAATAGTTGGGGTGACGACAATGATGTTTCGATGGAGATCAAGGTGTCAAGCCGGTGACGATGGTGATCATGATGGTGCTTTGGAGATGGAGATCACATGCACAAGATGATGATGGCCATATCATATCACTTATATTGATTGCATGTGATGTTTATCTTTTATGCATCTTATTTTTCTTAGATCGACAGTAGCATTATAAGATGATCTCTCACTAAATTTCAAGGTATAAGTGTTCTCCCTAAGTATGCACCATTGCAAAAGTTCGTCGTGCCAAGACACCACGTGATGATCGGGTGTGGTAAGCTCTGCGTTCACATACAACGGGTGCAAGCCAGTTTTGCACATGCAGAATACTCGGGTTAAACTTGACGAGCCTAGCATATGTAGATATGTCCTCGGAACACTGAGACCGAAAGGTCGAGCGTGAATCATATAGTAGATATGATCAACATAGTGATGTTCACCATTGAAAACTACTCCATCTCACATGATGATTGGACATGGTTTAGTTGATATGGATCACGTGATCACTTAGATGATTAGAGGGATATCTATCTAAGTGGGAGTTCTTAAGTAATATGATTAATTGAACTTCAATTTATCATGAACTTAGTACCTGATAGTATTTTGCATGTCTATGTTGTTGTAGATAGATGGCTTGTGTTGTTTTTCCATTGAATTTTAATGCATTCCTTGAGAAAGCGAAGTTGAAATATGATGGTAGCAATTACACGGACTGGGTCCGTAACTTGAGAATTATCCTCATTGCTGCATAGAAGAATTACGTCCTGGAAGCACCGCTAGGTGCCAAACCCGCTGCAGGAGCAACACCAGATGTTATGAACGTCTGGCAGAGCAAAGTTGATGACTACTCGATAGTTCAGTGTGCCATGCTTTATGGCTTAGAACCGGGACTTCAACGATGTTTTGAACGTCATGGAGGATATGAGATGTTCCAGGAGTTGAAGTTAATATTTCAAGCAAATGCCCGGATTGAGAGATATGAAGTCTCCAATAAGTTCTAAAGCTGCAAGATGGAGGAGAATAGTTCTGTTAGTGAACATATACTCAGAATGTCTGGGTACCACAACCACTAGACTCAACTGGGAGTTAATCTTCCTGATGATAGTGTCATTGACAGAGTTCTTCAATCACTGCCACCAAGCTACAAGAGCTTTGTGATGAACGGTAATATGCAAGGGATGAATAAGACGATTCCCGAGCTCTTCGCAATGCTAAAGGCTACGGAGGTAGAAATCAAGAAGGAGCATCAAGTGCTGATGGTCAACAAGACCACCAGTTTCAAGAAAAAAGGTAAAGGGAAGAAGGGGAACCTCAAGAAGAACGGCAAGCAAGTTGCTGCTCAAGTGAAGAAGCCCAAGTTTGGACCTAAGCCTGAGACTGAGTGCGTCTACTGCAAAGGGACTAGTCACTAGAAGCGGAACTGCCCCAAGTATTTGGCGGATAAGAAGGATGGCAAGGTGAACAAAGGTATATGTGATATATATGTTGTTGATGTGTACCTTACTAATGCTCGCAGTAGCACCTGGGTATTTGATACTAGTTCTGTTGCTAATATTTGCAACTCGAAACAGGGGCTACGGATTAAGCGAAGATTGGCTAAGGACGAGGTGACGATGCACGTGGGAAATGGTTCCAAAGTCAATGTGATCGCGGTCAGCACGCTACCTCTACATCTACCTTCGGGATTAGTTTTAGACCTACATAATTGTTATTTGGTGCCAGCGTTGAGCATGAACATTATATCTGGATCTTGTTTGATGCGAGACGGTTATTCATTTAAATTTGAGAATAATGGTTGTTCTATTTATATGAGTAATATCTTTTATGGTCATGCACCCTTGAGGAGTGGTCTATTTTTGATGAATCTCGATAGTAGTGATACACATATTCATAATATTGAAGCTAAAAGATGCAGAGTTGATAATGATAGTGCAACTTATTTGTGGCACTGGCGTTTAGGTCATGTTGGTGTAAAGCGCATGAAGAAACTCCATTCTGATGGACTTTTGGAATCACTTGGTACATGCAAACCATGCCTCATGGGAAAGATGACTAAAATGTCATTCTCTAGAACTATGGAGCAAGCAACAGATTTGTTGGAAATCATACATATTGATGTGTGTGGTCCGATGAATGTTGAGGCTCGCGGCGGGTATCGTTATTTTCTCACCTTCACAGATGATTTCAGCAGATATGGGTATATCTACTTGATGAAACATAAGTCTGAAACATTTGAAAAGTTCAAAGAATTTCAGAGTGAAGTGGAAAATCATTGTAACAAGAAAATAAAATTTCTACGATCTGATCGTGGAGGAGAATATTTGAGTTACGAGTTTGGTCTTCATTTGAAACAATGCAGAATAGTTTCGCAACTCACGCCACACAAAACACCACAGCGTAATGGTGTCCGAACACCATAATCGTACTTTACTAGATATGGTGCGATCTATGATGTCTCTTACTGATTTACCGCTATCGTTATGGGGTTTTGCTTTAGAGACAGCTTCATTCACATTAAATAGGGCACCATCTAAGTTCGTTGAGATGACACCTTATGAACTGTGGTTTGGCAAGAAACCAAAGTTGTCGTTTCTTAAAGTTTGGGGCTGCGATGCTTATGTGAAAAAGCTTCAACCTAATAAGCTCGAATCCAAATTGGAGAAATGTATCTTCATAGGATACCCAAAGGAGACTGTTGGGTACACCTTCTATCACCGATCCGAAGGCAAGACATGCATTGCTAAGAATGGATCCTTTCTAGAGAAGGAGTTTCTCTCAAAAGAAGTGAGTGGGAGGAAAGTAGAACTTGATGAGGTAACTGTACCTGCTCCCTTATTGGAAAGTAGTTCATCACAGAAATCTGTTCATGTGACTCCTACACCAATTAGTGAGGAAGCTAATGATGAAGATCATGTAACTTCAGATCAAGTTACTACCGAACCTCGTAGGTCAACCAGAGTAAGATCCACACCAGAGTGGTACGGTAATCCTATTCTGGAGGTCATGTTACTTGGCCATGACGAACCTACGAACTATGAGGAAGCGATGATGAGCCCAAATTCTGCAAAATGGCTTGAGGCCATGAAATCTGAGATGAGATCCATGTATGAGAACAAAGTGTGGACTTTGGTTGACTTGCCCGATGATCGGCAAGCCATCGAGAATAAATGGATCTTCAAGAAGAAGACTGACACTAACGGTAATGTTAGTGTCTACAAAGCCCGACTTGTTGTGAAAGGTTTTCGACAAGTCCAAGGGGTTGACTATGATGAGACTTTCTCACCCGTAGCGATGCTTAAGTCTGTCTGAATCATGTTAGCAATTGCCGCATTTTATGATTATGAAATTTGGCAAATGGATGTAAAGACTGCATTCCTGAATGGACTTCTGGAAGAAGAGTTGTATATGATGCAACCTGGAGGTTTTATCGATCCAAAGGGTGCTAACAAAGTGTGCAAGCTCCAGCGATCCATCTATGGACTGGTGCAAGCATCTCGGAGTTGGAATAAATGTTTTGATAGTGTGATCAAAGCATATGGTTTTATACAGACTTTTGGAGAAGCCTGTATTTACAAGAAAGTGAGTGGGAGCTCTGTAGCATTTCTAATATTATATGTGGATGACATATTGCTGATTGGAAATGATATAGAATTTCTGGATAGCATAAAAGGATACTTGAATAAGAGTTTTTCAATGAAAGACCTCGGTGAAGCTGCTTATATATTCGGCATCAAGATCTATAGAGATAGATCAATACGCTTAATTGGACTTTCACAACGCACATACCTTGATAAAGTTTTGAAGAGGTTCAAAATGGATCAAGCAAAGAAAGGGTTCTTGCCTATGTTACAAGGTGTGAAGTTGAGTCAGACTCAATGCCCGACCACTGCAAAAGATAGAGAGAAAATGAAAGATGTTACCAATGCTTTAGCCATACGCTCTATCATGTATGCAATGTTGTGTACCAGACCTAATGTGTGCCTTGCTATTAGTTTAGCAGGGAGGTACCAAAGTAATCCAGGAGTGGATCACTGGACAGTGGTCAAGAACATCCTGAAATACCTAAAAAGGACTAAGATATGTTTCTCGTTTATGGAGGTGACAAAGAGCTCATCGTAAATGGTTACGTCGATGCAACCTTTGACACTAATCCAGATGACTCTAAGTCACAAATCGGATACGTGTTTTTATTGAACGGTGGAGCTGTCAGTTGGTGCAGTTCTAAGCAAAGCGTCGTGGCGGGATCTACATGTGAAGCGGAGTACATAGCTGCATCGGAAGCAGCAAATGAAGGAGTATGGATGAAGGAGTTCATATCCGATCTAGGTGTCATACCTAGTGCATCGGGTCCCATGAAAATCTTTTGTAACAATACTGGTGCAATTGCCTTGGCAAAGGAATCCAGATTTCACAAAAGAACAAAGCACATCAAGAGACGCTTCAATTCCATCCGCAATCAAGTCAAGGAGGGAGACATAGAGATTTGCAAGATACATACGGATCTGAATGTTGAAGAATCGTTGACTAAGCCTCTCTCACAAGAAAAACATGATCAGCACCAAGACTCCATGGGTGTTAGAATCAATACTGTGTAATCTAGATTATTGACTCTAGTGCAAGTGGGAGACTGAAGGAAATATGCCCTAGAGGCAATAATAAAGTTTTTATTTATATTTCCTTATATCATGATAAATGTTTATTATTCATGCAAGAATTGTATTAACCGGAAACTTAGTACATGTGTGAATACATAGACAAACAGAGTGTCACTAGTTTGCCTCTACTTGACTAGCTCGTTGAATCAATGATGGTTATGTTTCCTAACCATAGACATGAGTTGTCATTTGATTAACGGGATCACATCATTAGAGAATGATGTGATTGACTTGACCCATCTGTTAGCTTAGCACGATGATCATTTAGTTTGTTGCTATTGCTTTCTTCATGACTTATACATGTTCCTATGACTATGAGATCATGCAACTCCCAAGTACCGAAGGAACACTTTGTGTGCTACCAAACGTCACAACGTAATTGGGTGATTATAAAGGTGCTCTATAGTTGTCTCCAATGGTACTTGTTGAGTTGGCATAGATCGAGATTAGGATTTGTCACTCCGATTGTCGGAGAGGTATCTCTGGGCCCTCTCGGTAATGCACATCACTATAAGCCTTGCAAGCATTGTGGCTAATGAGTTAGTTGCGGGATGACGCATTACGGAACGAGTAAAGACACTTGCCGGTAATGAGATTGAACTAGGTATAAGGATACCGACGATCGAATCTCGGGCAAGTAACATACCGATGACCAAGGGAACAATGTATGTTGTTTTGCGGTTTGACCGATAAAGATCTTCGTTGAATATGTAGGAACCAATATGAGCATCCAGGTTCCACTATTAGTTATTGACCGGGGACGAGTCTCGGTCATGTCTACATAGTTCTCGAACCCGTAGGGTCCGCACGCTTAAAGTTTGGTGACGATCGGTAATATGAGTTTATGTGTTTTTATGTACCAAAGGTAGTTCGGAGTCCCAGATATGATCACGAACATGACGAGGAGTCTCGAAATGGTCAAGACATAAAGATTGATATATTGGAAGACTATATTTGGACATAGGAATAGTTCTGGGTGAAATCGGGATTTTACCAGAGTACCGGGAGGTTACCGGAACCCCCGGTAAATGTATGGGCCTTATTGGGCCATAGTGGAGAGAGAGAGAGGAGATCAGGGCAGGCCGCGCGCCCCCTCTCCCTCTGGTCCGAATTGGACTAGGAGGGGGCGGCGCCCCCTTTCCTTCCTCCCTCTCTCTCCTTCCTTCTGTCCTAGTCCAACTAGGGAAGGGGGAATCCTGCTCCCGGTGGGAGTAGGACTCCTCCTGGCGTGCCATGCTAGGGACGGCCGGCCTCCCCCGTGCTCCTTTATATACGAGGGCATGGGGGCACCCCAAGACACACAAATTGATCAGTTGATCTTTTAGCCATGTGCGGTGCCCCCCTACACCATAATCCACCTCGGTCATATCGTAGCGGTGCTTAGGCAAAGCTCTGTGTCGGTAGCATCATCATCACCGTCATCACGCTGTCATGCTGGCAGAACTCTCCCTCAAAGCTCTGCTGGATCGGAGTTCGTGGGACGTCACCGAGCTGAATGTGTGCTGAACTCGGAGGTGACGTACGTTCGGTTCTTGGATCGGTCGGATCGTGAAGACGTACAACTACATCAACCGCATTCTCATAACGCTTCCACTTACGGTCTACGAGGGTACGTGGATGACACTCTCCCCTCGCGTTGCTATTCATCACCATGATCTTGCGTGTGCGTAGGATTTTCTTTTGAAATTACTATGTTCTCCAACAGTAAATCGGTAAGAGACATCATAGATTGCACCATATCTAATAAAGTATGGTTACGACGTTCGGACACACCATTACGTTGTGGTGTTCCAGGTGGCGTGAGTAGTGAAACTATTCCACATTGTTTTAAATGAAGGCCAAACTCGTAACTCAAATATTCGCCTCTGCAATCAGATCATAGAAACTTTATTTTCTTGTTATGATGATTCTCCAGTTCACTCTGAAATTCTTTGAACTTTTCAAATGTTTCAGACTTGTATTTCATTAAGTAGATATACCATGATCTACTCAAATCATCTGTGAAGGAAAGAAAATAACGATACATGTCTCGTGCCTCAACACTCATCGGACCGCATACATCGATATGTATTATATCCAATAAGTCATCAGCTCGCTCCATTATTCCGGAGAACAGAGTTTTAGTCATCTTCGCATGAGGCATGGTTCACAAGTATCAAATGATTCATAATCAAGTGATTCCAAAAGTCCATCTGCATGGAGTTTCTTCATGCGCTTTACACCAATATGACCTAAACAGCAGTGCCACAAGTATGTTGCACTATCATTATCAACTTTGCTTCTTTTGGCATCAATATTATGAATTGTGTATCACTATGATCAAGATTCAATAAACCATTTACATTTGGTGTATGACCGTAGAAGGTTTCATTCATGTAAACAGAACAACAATTATTCTCTAATTTAAATGAATAACCTTATTGCAATAAACATGATCGAATCATATTCATTCTTAATGCAAACACCATATAACATTTATTTTAGGTTCAACACTAATCCCAAAGGTAGAGGGAGTGTGCGATGGTGATCGTATCAACCTTGGAATCACTTCAAACACACATCATAACTTTGCCCTTAACTAGTCTCTGTTCATACTGCAACTCCTGTTTCGAGTAACTAATCTCAACAACTGAACCAGTATCAAATACCTAAGGGATGCTACGAACACTAGTAAAGTAGACATCAATAACATGTATATCATATATACATTTGTTCACTTTGCAATCCTTCTTATCTGCCAAGTATTTGGGGCAGTTCCGCTTAGAGTGACCATTTCCTTTGCAGTAGAAGCACTCAGCTTCAGGCTTGGGTCTAGCTTTGGGCTTCTTCATGGGAGTGGCAACTTGCTTGCCATTCTTCTTGAAGTTCTATTTCTTTCCCTTGCCCTTTTTCTTGAAACTAGTGGTCTTGTTAACCATCAACACTTGATGCTCTTTCTTGATTTCTACCATCGCTGATTTCAGCATTGCGAAGAGCTCGGAGTCATTTTCGTCATCCCTTGCATATTATAGTTCATCACGAAGTTCTAGTAGCTTAGTGATAGTGACTAGAGAACTCTGTCAATCACTATCTTATCAGGAGGATTAACTCCCACTTGATTTAAGCGATTGTAGTACCCAGACATTCTGAGCACATGCTCATTGGCTGAGCTATTCTCCTCCATCTTGTAGGCAAAGTACTTATCAGAGGTCTCATACCTCTCAACACGGTCATGAGACTAAAATACCAATTTCAGCTCTTGGAACATCTCATATGCTCCGTGGCATTCAAAATATTTTTTAAGTCCCGGTTCTAAGCCGTAAAGCATGACACATTAAACTATTAAGTAGTCATCATATCGAGCTTGCCAAATGTTCATAATGTCTGCATCTGCTCCTGCAATAGGTCTGTCACCTAGCAGTGCATCAAGGACATAATTCTTCTCTGCAGCTATGAGGATAATCCTCAGATCACGGACCCAGTCCGTATCATTGCTACTATCATCTTTCAACTTAGTTTTCTCTAGGAACATATCAAAAACATAGGGGAGCTAAAAACGCAAGCTATTGATCTACAACATAATTTGCAAATACTATCAGGACTAAGTTCATGATAAATTAAGTTCAACTAATCAAATTACTTAATAACTCCCACTTAAATAGACATCCCTCAAGTCATCTAAGTGATACGTGATCCAAATCAACTAACCCATGTCCGATCATCACATTAGATGGGGTAGTCATCAATGGTGAACATCTCTATGTTGATCATATCTACTATATGATTCACTTTTGACCTTTCGGTCTCCAGTGTTCCGAGGCCATGTCTGTACATGCTAGGCTCGTCAAGTTTAACCCAAGTATTCCAAATGTGCAAAACTATCTTGCACCCGTTGTATGTGAACGTAGAGTCTATCACACCCGATCATCATGTGGTGTCTCAACATGACAAACTGTAGCAACAGTACATAACCAGGGAGAACACTTTTACCTTGAAATTTAGTTAAGGGATCACCTTATAATGCTACCGCTGTACTAAGCAAAATAAGATGCATAGAAGATAAACATCACATGCAATCAAAATATGTGACATGATATGGACATCATCATCTAGTGCTTTTGATCTCCATCTCCAAAGCATCGTCGTGATGTCCATTGTAACCGACTCGACACTTTGATCTCCATCATTGTGTCGTGGTTGTCTCGCTAACTATTCCTTCTACAACTATCGCTAATGCATAGTGATAAAGTAAAGCAATTACATGGCGTTTGCATTTCATACAATAAAGAGACAACCATAAGGCTCCTGCCGGTTGCCGATAACTTTTACAAAACATGATCATCTCATACAATAATGTATATCACATCATGTCTTGACCATATCACATCACAACATGCCCTGCAAAAACAAGTTAGACGTCCTCTACTTTGTTGTTGTAAGTTTCATGTGGCTGCTACGGGCTTCTAGTAAGAACGGTTCTTACCTACGTACAAAACCACAATGGTGTTTCATCAATTTTGTTGTTTTAACCTTCTTCAAGGACCAGTCGCAGTCAAATTTGATTCAACGAAAGTAGGAGAAATAGACACCCGCCAGCCACCTTTATGCAAAACTAGTTGCATGTCTGTCGGTAGAACCAGTCTCATGTGCGTGGACATGTAAGGTTGGTCTGGTCCGCTTCGTCCCACAATACCGCCGAATCAAAATAGGATGTTGGTGGTAAGCATTATGACTATCACCGCCCAAAACTCTTTGTGTTCTACTCATGCATATCATCTACGCATAGACCTGGCTCATGATGCCACTATTGGGAATCGTTGCATGGAAAACAAAAAAAAATCTACGCACACACAATGATCTATCCATGGAGATGCATAGCAACGAGGGGGAGTGTGTCTTCGTACCCTCGTAGACCGTAAGCCGAAGCATTTATTCAAAGCGGTTGATGTAGTCGTACACCTTCGTGATCCGCCTAATCAAGTATCGAACGTACGACACCTCCGCGTTCTGCACACGTTCAGCTCAGTGTCGTCCTTGCCATCTTGATCCAGAAAGTGGGGAAAGGTAGTAGATGAGTTCCATTAGCATAACAGCATGGTGACAGTGGTGGCGAATCAACCCCGCAGGGCTTCGCTTAAGCACTGCGACGATCTAGAGTGGAGGTGTAAACTAGAGGCGGAGGGGTGTCGACACATGGCGTGGAATAAGTTGTGTCTTGTGTGGCACCCCTCCCCACATATATATCGGTGTGGGAGAGGAGGAGGCATCCCCTAGGGCGCCCTAATAGGTCCGGCAGCCACCCTAGGGTTTTCCTAGTGGTGCGCCTCCTTTCCATATAATGCACTTGGGAGAATGAAAGGGGGAGGCGCCCCCACTCCTTCCTTTCTCCCTTCGGGAGATATGGTAAGAGGAGGTGGCGCCTCCCCCTTCCATCTTATTGGGTGCGGCTGCCCTAAAGGGGGCGCACCAGCCCATGTGGGCTGGTGTGTTCCCCTTAACTTGGCCCACTAACGCCCAATACTCTCTCGGTGCCTTCGGAACCCCTTTTGGTATTCCGATATGTACTCGGTACCCTCTGGAACATTTTTGGTGTCCGAATATCATCGTCCTATATATCAATCTTTACCTCTCGGACATTTTGAGACTCCTCGTCATGTCCGTGATCTCATCCGGGACTCCGAACAACATTCGGTCACCAAAAAACATAGCTCATTAAATACCGAATTGACATCGAACGTTAAGCATGCAGACCCTGCGGGTTCAAGAACTATGTAGACATGACCGAGACACTGATACATCTCCAACGTATCTATAATTTTGATTGTTCCATGCTATTATATTATCTGTTTTGGATGTTTAATGGGATTTAATATGCTCTTTTATATTATTTTTGGGACTAACCTATTAACGGAGGCCCAGTGCCGGTTTTTGTTTTCTGCCTATTTTAGAGTTTCACAGAAAAGGAATACCAAACATAATCCAAACAGAATGGAACCTTCACGATGATCTTTCTTGGAACGAAATCAAACCAGAAGACTTGGAGTTGAAGTTTGGAACTCCGTGAGGCAGCCACGAGGCAGGAGGGCGCACCCAGGGGGTAGGCGCGCCCCCACCCTCATGGTCCCCACGTAACTCCGCCGACATACTTCTTTCGCCTATATATACTCTTATACCCTAGATCGATCACAGAGAGCCACGAAACCACTTTTCCACCGCCACAACCTTCTGTACCCGTGAGATCCCATCTTGGTTCCTTTTCTGACGATCTGCCGGAGGGGGAATCGATCATGGAGGGCTTCTACATCAACACCATAGCCTCTCCGATGAAGCGTGAGTAGTTTACCATAGACCTTCGGGTCCATAGTTGTTAGCTAGATGGCTTCTTCTCTCTCTTTGACTCTCAATACAAAGTTCTCCTCGATGTTCTTGGAGATCTATTCAATGTAATACTCTTTTACGGTGTGTTTGCCGAGATCTAATGAATTGTGGGTTTATGAACAAGATTATATATGAATATTATTTTGTTCTTCTCTGAATTCTTATATGCATGATTTGATATCTTCGCAAGTCTCTTCAGATTATCGGTTTAGTTTGGCCTACTAGATTGATTTTTCTTGCAATGGGAGAAGTTCTTAGCTTTGGGTTCAATCTTGCGGTGTCCTTTCCTAGTGACAGTAGGGGCAGCAAGGCACGTATTGTATTGTTGCCATCGAGGATAAAAATATGGGGTTTATATCATATTGCTTGAGTTTATCCCTCTACAACATGTCATCTTGCTTAATGTGTTACTCTGTTCTTATGAACTTAATACTCTAGATGCATGCTGGATAGCAGTCGACATGTGGAGTAATAGTAGTAGATGCAGAATCATTTCGATCTACTTGACATGGACGTTATGCCTATATTCATGATCATTGCCTAGATATTCTCATAACTATGCACTTTTCTATCCATTGCTCGGCAGTAATTTGTTCACCCACCGTAATACATGCTATCTTGAGAGAAGCCACTAGTGAAACCTACGGCCCCGGGTCTCTTTTCTTATTATATTGCATCTCTTTTATTTACATCGCATCTTGTTTACTATTTTGCAATCTTTACTTTCCAATCTATACAACAAAAATACCAAAAATGTTTACTTTACTATCTTTATCAGATCTCACTTTTGCGAGTGACCGTGAAGGGATTGAAAACCCATTTATCGCGTTGGTTGCAAGGTTATTGATTGTTTGTGCAGGTACTAGGTGACTTGTGCATTGTCTCCTACTGGATTGATACCTTGGTTCTCAAAAACTGAGGGAAATACTTCCGCTACTTTGCTGCATCACCATTTCCTCTTCAAGGGAAAACCAAGGCATGCTCAAGAGGTAGCAAGAAGGATTTCTGGCGCCATTGCCGTGGAGATCTACGCCAAGTCAAGACATACCAAGTACCCATCTTAAACTATTCTCCCTCGCATTACATTATTTGCCATTCGCCTCTCATTTTCCTCTCCCCCACTTCTAAAACAATTTTCGAAAACCATTGCCTTTTCTTCGCCCCTCTTTCGTTTGCCTCTTTTGCTTGCCTCTTGTGTGTTCGTTCTTAGTGCAGTTTGTTGCCATCATGTCTGAAACTAGGGAGGTTATCGTTGAAAATGATAGTAGTAACAAGGGGGAAACTTTGATGATTTTGATTATCCTCATGAAGAACCTACTATTTTACATACTAAAAAGTTTTGAATTGGTAGTGGTAATATTATTGGAAAAGGAGTTATTCAAGATTTCTTTACTTGTGCCGGTGCCTTGCCCAGTATGGGTGGGTCTATTCTTCAATGAACTTGTAGTCCTGCGGATGCTATATCTTCGCTCGTAGTTGAACTTGAAAGACAATTTATCCACATGCATCCTTGCATACAAAGGATTTTTCTAGAATTTTCCAATATTGAGCATTCTTTTGTTAAGTGAGCGGCTACCATCTTTTTAGCTCATGAGTTCAGATTTATAACAAAAGAGCCAATGAAATCTTTGCACATTATAGGGTGGATGCTGGCCGTCCTCCCATAGAAGCAATCCTTTTTAATCAAGAAGACATAATGCATTTACGATCTTTAGATCATGTTGCTTATAATGAAAACCTTAGAAAAAAGGTTCCTACTGACGTTCTAGTTAATAGGATTTCTAAACTTAATGATAATTTTTCTATTTAGAACAATGGGCTAGGTTTTTCTCTTGAACAAAGGCTCATGAATTTTTGCCAAAAGAATGCTTATAATGATGAATTGGTTGTGCAATACGAGGGGCCAAAGGAGGAACCAATACCTTCCGAGCTTGATATTAGGGACTTTTGTCCCATTAAATTTAGTCCTTTTGATTACTTTTGCCTGCCATAGAGAAAACTTGCTGCTGAACATAGGGAGCATGAGATGAGTTTTCGCGATTTTCCTTATCATTATTATGGCAATACCTAGATCCATTCTTGTTTTTATGCCTAGCTAGGGGCGTTAAACAATATCGCTTGTTGGGAGGCAACCCAATTTTATTTTTATTCTTTACTTTTTGTTCCTGTTTAGTAATAAATAATTCATCTAGCCTCTGTTATGATTGTGTTTTTTATGTTTTAATTAGTGTGTGTGCCAAGTAAAGCCTTTAGGATCTTCTTGGGTGATTGTTGTTTGATCTTGCTGATAAAAACAGAAAGTATGCGCTCACGAAAATAATTTTCATTTTGTACCAGAGAGTGATAAAATACCAATTCCAACTGCAGTAGATCAATATACGGATTGTCCTGGTCTTCCTAACTTTTCAGAATTTTTGGAGTTACATAAGTATTCGAAACCTACAGATTGCTACAGACTATTCTGTTTTTGACATATTCTGTTTTTCATGTGTTGTTTGCTTACTTTGATGCATCTATGGCTAGTATCGGGGGGTATTGATACGTCCATTTTACATCATGCTTTTATATCAATATTTATTGCATTGTGGGTTGTTATTACACATTATGTCACAATACTTATGCCTATTCTCTCTTATTTTACAAGGTTCGCATAAAGAGGGAGAATGCCGGCAGCTGGAATTCTGGGCTGGAAAAGGAGCAAATATTAGAGACCTATTCTGCACAACTCCAAAAGTCCTGAAACTTCACGGGAGCACATTTTGGAATATATAAAAAATATTGGCGAAAGAATTAACCAGAGGGGGCCCACACCCTGGCCACGAGGGTGGGGGCGCGCCCTACCCCCTGGGCGCACCCCCCTGTCTCGTGGGCCCCCTGGCAGGCCTCCGGTGCCCATCTTCTGCTATATGAAGTCTTTCGTCCAAGAAAAAATCATAAGCAAGCTTTCGGGGTGAAACTCCGCCGCCACGAGGCGGAACCTTGGCGGAACCAATCTAGGGCTCCGGCGGAGCTGTTCTGCCGGGGAAACATCCCTTCAGGAGGGGGAAATCATCACCATCGTCATCACCATCGATCCTCTCAACGGGAGGGGGTCAATCTCCATCAATATCTTCACCATCTCATCTCAAACCCTAGTTCATTTCTTATATCCAATCTTTGTCTCAAAACCTCAGATTGGTACCTGTGGGTTGCTAGTAGTGTTGATTACTCCTTGTAGTTGATGCTAGTTGGTTTATTCGGTGGAAGATCATATGTTCAGATCCTTTATGCATATTAATACCCCTCTGATTATGAACATGAATATGATTTGTGAGTAGTTACATTTGTTCCGGAGGACATGGGAGAAGTCTTGCTATAAGTAGTTGTCGGTGTCAAAACCGGCGGATCTCGGGTAGGGGGTCCTGAACTGTGTGTCTAGGCCGGATGGTAACAGGAGGCAGGGGACACGAAGTTTTACCCAGGTTCGGGCCCTTTTGATGGAGGTAAAACCCTACGTCCTGCTTGATTAATATTGATGGTATGGGTATTACAAGAGTTGATCTACCACGAGATCAGAGAGGCTAAACCCTAGAAGCTAGCCTATGGTATGATTGTTGGTGTGTATGTTGTCCTACGGACTAAAACCCTCCGGTTTATATAGACACCAGATAGGGTTAGGGTTACATAGAGTCGGTTACAATGGTAGGAGATCTGAACATCCGTATCGCCAAGCTTGCCTTCCACGCCAAGGAAAGTCCCTTCCGGACACGGGACGGAGTCTTCAATCTTGTATCTTCATAGTCCAGGAGTCCGGCTTGAAGGTATAGTTCGGCTACCCGAACACCCCCTAATCCAGGACTCCCTCAGTAGCCCCTGAACCAGGCTACAATAAAGAAGAGTCCGGCACGCAAATTGTCTTCGGCATTGCAAGGCGGGTTCCTCCTCCAAATACTTCATAGAAGATCTTGAACACAAAGATAGTGTCCGGCTCTGCAAAATAAGTTTCCACATATTGCCATAGAGAGGATAATTGTGACACCCCAAAAGTTTGGCCTTGTTTTAATGAATTAAAAAATTTGCCAGGAATTAAAACCTTGAATATCTGAGCTCCATTTTGATTTTTAAATCATTTCCTTCCCTGTTATGATGAGTTTTTCCCAAAGAGAAAACTTTTCAAATATGTCATTGCACATATTTAATCTCTCAAGAGAAACGTTCCCTTATTTAATATAACTAATTAAATAATTAAGTTGCTTGATCTTTACTTTCTTGAGAATGGTGTTTCAAGGTTAAATGGCCATATTTGAACTACAACCATTTGATAGATTCACTTAAAATTCCCACAAAAATTTGGAGATGTCATGTGATGTTTTTAAATCACTTTTTTTGCAAAAATATCTTTTATTCATGAAATATTTTGAGCTCTACACTCAATTTTTCTTCTCTGGTCCAGAGTGCATTTTGCACTACAACCCATTTAAATATTTCTTTCTGGCCTACACCAAAATTATGGGATATTTTTAGTAGCATATGATTCAACTTTATGCAAAAACCTAGTGCTATTCTTTGAAAATATTGAGTGAATCAACCTCTTTTTCATTCTGGTCCAGCCTGGTGAATTCTACTGCAACCCTATTTATTTTTGCTCCAATGATCTTGTTCTTTCTCCTACTTGTAGATAGCCCTACAAAACCCCTAAATCCAGGAGCATGTACCCATTGGATTAATTTTGGTTCATGAAATAATGTTATTTATTTCCTGTCCAGAATTGTAGTTTTGCAAAACTTGCACTAACAAGTTTCTGCTTTTGGCAAACTAACCTCACCACCCTCTTATGCATCTAAAGAGACCACCATCTGGAGTTTTTGGCCACTCCAAGACCTGCCTAAGTGCCCTTAGCATTTTGTCAAACACCTTACGGGCATGATCTATTTTGTCATGAATTGTGGCATTGCACTGTGAACTTGCACCTCTGATCAAACAAGCATGTCCACTAGACTCCCCGTTACTCCTAACCTAGATCTGCTAAATGCCAGCCTCACCCAGGCTCTGTAGCATGCTCTGGCATTACGTCGAGCACATCCCGTGCACGCCCAGGGCGCGAGCAGAGAGTGCGTTTGGCACGCACGTGCGCTGAGCCGACACGCTGGCCCCCACGGTTTTGGCCCGCTCTGCAGCACCACGCCACGCGCTCCCCTTCTCACCGCAACACGCCAAGCCGCCCCTCGCCACGCCCCGGCAGGCCAAGAGCTAGCCGCCACGGCCGCCGACAGCCCCTGCTCCGTTCAGTGCCGCCCAAGCCTCTCCCGCTCGCCACCTGGCCCCTGGAACAGCGCGTGCTCATCCACGAGTGTGACCACTAGCGCTCGTTGCCGCCACGACGCCCTAGCTACAGAATGGCGGTAGCCGGTGACCTTATCCGCAGCCGCCGCAGAACCGACCTCGACGAGCAATAAAAGGAGGCCCCCGAGTTTCCCCGAGCATGCAGGCAACCTCAGGCCACCCCTATGGCACTCCCCTAGCTCGCATTCGACCCGGGGAGGCCTCCTTCCTCATCTCCGGCAACTCCTGCCGCCGCCACCGGCCCGGCCAATCCGGCACCTCCAGTACCTCTCCCTCTCCGTTCTCTTCGCCAGAAACCTCCTCATCCTCCCGTGAACCCTTCCCCCTACTCGATTTTGATCGGGAACCACCGCCGCCTCAAAACCACTTTACCACCGAAGCTTCCCTCCGCCGCGGAGCTCGCCGCCGGCGATTTCCTCCACCTCCGACGACCCTACGACTACCGGAGTGACCACCTCGGCCCCCTGAATCCGCTGGTGGCCTCAGCTTTCCTAACGGAGCCGCCGTTCGCCGGCGATGATCGCCGGAGCCCCGCTCCACTCGGGCAAAGGAGGGAGACGACGCGGGCGACTGGTCAAACCTGACCAGTGGGCCAGGCGGGCCCACCGTCAGAGACCCAACGCCGGTCCACGTGGTTAAGTGGAGGCGTAAAGGGCGCAAATACGTTTTCTCTGCACCGAAAGCGTAATCTCGTTTGAAACGTTTTCCTTTTCCTGATTTTATTAATAACAGATTTTGACTAGAACTTTGACTGGCTATAACTTTTTAAATATAACTCCAAATGAATTAATTCTTTTTCCTACATCTCTCAAATTTCACCTAGTTTATTTTAAGATTTATTTGAAAAAAATTCAGAACAACTTTTGGTGCCGTTTTTATTTTGTGTGTTAATTCTTTTATATTGCTAAAATAGGATTTTTTTTTGAAGACAGGAGAAATGTTTCAAGTTTTGGAGTGCAGCCTGCCTTTCCACACATTGAAGGCAAGCATTCTGAACCCCGGCATAATATTTTTGTGTGTTCGATGACACGTTCATAACATCACCTCACTTTGGAGAAACTTGTTATTTCATGTGATATGATCATATGCATGGGTGCATGTTATTGATTTCCATGCTGTTGGAAATGGACACACTTGTGATGATAATCACCCTCATGTACCTTGCATGCATACCGGCAGGAACCCGGGAAAACCTCTGCCTTGGGTAGGCATGAGTTTGTCGCCGGTCTCCATCAGGACGGTTATGTCTGGTATGGCATGGCAAGGTGATATGAGCGGTGACTCTGTTGGTTGAAATATATTCGTCATGCTAATCATGCAGGGAATACTTAAACCTCCTGAGTCGACCGTAGATCGAGTCTTGTGCCAGTAACCCCCATACTTGTTTCGTACTACCACTCGTCTCTACAGCAAGTAGAGTACGGTTCAGTAAGTTGTCAACCTCTTTCTAGCACACACCGTACAGAGAGGCCATGGTGGAAGATACCGGTTGTAGCTGGTAGGCAGGCCACCTGGTCCGGGGGCATGGGTGTTTCCGGTTGGGACCGAGAGGGGAGGCCACCCCTTAGAGCGCGCGATATAAATTTGATCCCATGCTACGCGAGGTTGTAGCCTCCCCACTTAGAGTTTGCTTAACAGGTGTCGTGGGTGATTCCAGACACGTGTGAGATAAGCTGGTGTGTGCAAGTTAGGTGTGTTTTCAACAAAAAGACCGTAGACGGAATTAGTCCCGATGGACTAAAGAAATCCGTTACTCGTGGGTAAAGAGTACACCCTCTACAGAGATTAAACCTATTCGAATAGCCGTGTCCATGGTTAAGGATTACAGTCTGGGATGGGTCAAGTGTCGGTCTTAGTGTCGGTCTTCGGAGGTGAAACTGTTAACCAGAACTGGAACTACTACCTGTGACTTGTGATAATTATGATTATTATTGTTGACTAACCCGTGATATTATTGTTATTATCGAGTATCTCTAGGATGGTTCTACCTCCGGGATATTCACTATGATTGTTTATTTTAAAGCCCTTTGTGTGGTGTCGCTCAGACGCCCGACTGTGGCATTTCTTTTAAAGCCCTTTATGTGGTGTCGCTCAGACGCCCGACTATGGCATTTCTTTTAAAGCCCTTTATGTGGTGTCGCTCAGACGCCCGACTGTGGCATTTCTTTTAAAGCCCTTTATGTGGTGTCGCTCAGACGCCCGACTGTGGCATTTCTTTTAAAGCCCTTTATGTGGTGTCACTCAGACGCCCGACTGTGGCATTTCTTTGCTGTTTATTTCATAATTTTAATATTGCTAAGTTATGGCATATTCATATTTAACATGCTTACACGCATCCGAGTTATATTTATATTTTGTGACTGACGTCATGAGT
>NC_041380.1:58986940-58994422 GCF_002162155.2 Triticum dicoccoides | reverse complement strand
TGTCGCTCAGACGCTCGACTGTGGCTTTTCTTTTAAAGCCCCTTTATGTGGTGTCGCTCAGACGCCCGACTGTGGCATTTCTTTTAAAGCCCTTTATGTGGTGTCGCTCAGACGCCCGACTGTGGCATTTCTTTTAAAGCCCTTTATGTGGTGTCGCTAAGACGCCCGACTGTGGCATTGCTTGTTATTTCTTTCATAAATTTTAACACTACCATGTTATTGCATTTTTATAAATAACTTGCTCGCACGCATCAGAGTTTCATTTATCTTTTGTGACTGACGTCATGAGCATAAAATATTTTCAACACATCATTGTTATATTATACTTGTGTTCATAATGTTTGCGAGTACATTCAAAGTACTCACTGGCTTGTCCCTGGCTATTTTCTTGGCCAGATTTTCTTGCACGAAGAGGAGCGACGCGATGACAGCCCCGGAACCTAAGTAATGGAGATAGCAGCCTCGCGAAGATAGGAGTTAACCTGGTCAGCTGTTCCCGTGGGAAATGGAGTCCCATAGACACTGATGTTTCACAACCCGCTTCTGCCATCAACCACTAGAAACCATTTGTTGTACTCACAGGCCAGAATGGCCTTGTACTACATATTTTGTTTTCTGCTTGGAATTTCTGTATAAAGTTGGAGCCTCATCAGCTAACAGTAATCCTGGGGCTGATGAGCACGACAGTCTTTTCTGGAAATATATTACCCGGAAAACCCGGTCGTGACAGACTTGGTATCAGAGCCAGGCTGACCATTGGCTAATCCTATCTTAGCTAGGTTGAAAAACTTAGGCAAACCAACCCACTAGACCATAACCAAACCCCAGTCAAGCTTCCCATGCAAGATAGCCACACAGTGACCCAACACCTTTTGGCAGTCGGTGCCCAACCTATCAACCTAACCTGTCGCTCATGCGCCAGTGACCAAGTCCTAAATAGTCTTTTTGCAAGCGTGCGAAGGAAGACTCCGTCCCCTTTTTCCTATAAAAAGGGCACGCTAGTCCCAACACAGCACAGCACAGCCGCTACCCCAAACCGAGCCACAATGCCTGGCCCTGTCGTGCACAATGAAACCACAGCAACCAACCTTGGAGGTTTTGTGACCATCCTCGCAAACCTCACCCGTCGTGCCTATGCGTTAGAAGAGCCCCCAGAATATGTTGTGTACCAAGGACCCATGAGCGGTGAAGACCGTCAATTCTGGGCCACTGTACACATCTACGGTAGGGGTCTAGCACCCGAGCGCCCCTACAGGTTCACCGGAAGAACAACTTCCTTTGAGCCACAAGCCATACAACTAGCTGCTCGAGAGGCTATAGTTCATCTCAGGCACTTGTCGCCCAGAGTTAACTGTCGCTCGTTCCACTACTACCCCAGACGTGAAGGGTATGGTAGACCACCCCAAGTTGCCAACAGAGATCACGAGACAGATCCTGCATTGTTGCACCTAGTGTGCTATGTAAGTGCACTAGAGGAACTGTGCGATCAAATCACTATTGATCTAATCGCAGCTCGTGGAGAGCTGGTTCGTCGAGCCCCGGCGAGAGAAGAAAACGAGCCCAACGCTGACAGCCCAGTCGTGTTGTTCGGACAACCGATCGAGACCCCAAGATCAGCTCCAGCCATCAGCCGAGATGCTTTGATGACCCCAGAAGTGCTTCGTCGCCTTTTGGGAGCACACTCCAACGGGGTTGTGGCCAACAATCCCCGCGATGGTCATCATCACTACCCCGACCCTGCAGTTCCTCCGCCATCTTCGGCTAATCCCGGCAGTGAAACACGTGGAGAAGCCTCGACATCCACCAGGCACGCCCGTTTAGACATAAACGAGGTAGACTAAGCCGTATGAGTAGCACCGAGTTTCAGTGTATCCTCGCGTTGTAATCGTGCGACCATGTATATTAACGCAGCCTCTCGTTGTGCCTCTGCTTTAACGGTAGCCTTGCGTATTTTCTTTGTCAGCGCATAGTTGCATATTTTTCCGGGCACAACTACCAAAACCAACCCGACGACAACCACAGTAACACGTCTCTTTATGAGATATGTGTATCTCTGACACTGACCTAACCTTTGGAGCTAAGTTGGCAAATTTATTACCTTTCACCACGGTAAAACGAATCCGACTCCATTGCTATATAAAGGCCACCTTGTGACCTTACCCAGTAAACCTCACCTTGTGCACCACACTCACAACTTTTTCCTGTCATGCCGAGCCCCAGCATTCATTTGAGAACCCCAGATGCAACCCCAGGTAGCTTTGTCAAAATATTGTGGGATTTTACCCGCAGCACCATGGGTTCTACCCAGCCACCCCAGTACGAGCTGTTCAAATCTAGAATCACCCCATCCACCTCGGAATATTGGGCAGCAGTACACATTCCTCCTGTAGACCCCAACCAAGATCCAACAGAAGTTTCCTTCGTGGGGAAATCTATGCCAACCCCACACCTGGCCATAGAAGCTGCTGCGAAAGAAGCGATTGCTCGTCTTCGATCCGCAGTACCCTATGCCCGCGAACGAGGTTATTATTACTTTCCGAGCCGTGCAGCACCCGGAGAAGTTACATCTTTTCCCGGTGGACGCATTGAGAGAGACCCAGTCCTGGCCAACCTTGTCCAGTACGTCATCGCTCAAGAGCGTTTAACCCAACATGTGATGGGTTATCTCCAGAGCCTCGCAGATTTAAATCCTCAGATCGCCATCGGCAGAGCACTGAGGCCCGACCCGGAGAGACGCATACATCGGCTGGTCAATCCACTGCCTCCGATAGAAGAGGAGTGTATCCCAGTACCAGAGACATTTTATCAGGACCCCGTCCAGTTACCGTTTCCATTTTAGACGTCGCTGCAGTGTTCATTATTTGCAACATTTATTTATGTGTGTGACCTATGCGTGATATCCTGAGTTTGTACGACGAGTCAAATATTTGGCTTCTACTAATGTATGTAGTTTTTGTTGTGGTTTATACTCCTTTAAATTAACTATTTTTCCTTGCAAAAATTCTGAGTAAGATTTCTTTTCCCTGAGTTGCTACATCTACACTTTCTCTCGGCGTGGATTTATTAACTTCACACAGCACCAGGCAGCAGACTCACAACCATTACCATTCGAACACATACACTGTTTACAAAACTTTGCAACGGTGTTACATCCAGCTCATCACCCCCCTAACAACAGTTAGCACCCGGCACACCCCATCTACTCCTCGTGATCACCACCACCGCGGAGAGCCAACACCCGAGCAGCAGTGTCGCGACGATCGTCGAGGATCATCGCGCACAGGAGCACAGAGAGCCCCAGCAGTGTCGCCAGCCCTCCGCAGATCAGGATCGCAAACCAGTCCGGCATCGCCTCCGCCATTAGAGTCTAACCCGAGCTTTTGTAAGCAGTAATGGAGGGAGGAGGAGGAGAAGTGAGGCCAGGTGTGAGGAAGAAGAGAGAGGCACCCCCGGCCATTTTATAGCTCGAGCTCGGTGTACGGTGGGTGAAGTCCACCAACGCCGCTCGTCGCCGATCGCTGGTGTTCGGAGTCGAATCCGCGAGCAGTGCCGACAGCGCGCTGGCCCGCGAGGTGAGTGCACGCAGCACCGGCAGCTAGCACGCTGCGCACTACCACGGTACGGCCTAGATGCCCTACACACTAGGCATCGCCGGTGGAGAAAGCGCGCGGGAAAGAGGAAGAAGAAAGAGCCAGAGGGAGAAGAAGAGGCTGACAGTGGGCCCCGGGTCCACCTGTCGGCCAGAGAGAGCACTGTGCTCTCGGGTACGACCAACGTATATTTAAATTTAGAAGTTATTCTAAATTTTTATCCAGCGTAGAAATCTCACGTTTTTGTCCCGAACCGTAGACTTTTCCACGCAGCACCAGTTTTCACACTGTGATTTTTCACCACTTATTGCCCTCTCACTAAAGCCACATCTTTATTGCGTAATATTTTCTTAACACAGCTTTTAACAAATCTCGAGGACGAGATTTTTCTTAAGGGGGATAGTGTTGTGACACCCCAAAAGTTTGGCCTTGTTTTAATAATTAAAATTTTAGCCAGGAATTAAAACCTTGAATATCTGAGCTCCATTTTGATTTTTAAATCATTTCCTTCCCTGTTATGATGAGTTTTTCCCAAAGAGAAAACTTTTCAAATATGTCATTGGACATATTTAATCTCTCAAGAGAAACTTTCCCTTATTTAATATAACTAATTAAATAATTAAGTTGCTTGATCTTTACTTTCTTGAAAATGGTGTTTCAAGGTTAAATGGCCATATTTGAACTACAACCATTTGATAGATTCACTTAAAATTCCCACAAAAATTTGGAGATGTCATGTGATGTTTTTAAATCACTTTTTTTTGCAAAAATATCTTTTATTCATGAAATATTTTGAGCTCTACACTCAATTTTTCTTCTCTGGTCCAGAGTGCATTTTGCACTACAACCCATTTAAATATTTCTTTCTGGCCTACACCAAAATTATGGGATATTGTTAGTAGCATATGATTCAACTTTATGCAAAAACCTAGTGCTGTTATTTGAAAATATTGAGTGAATCAACCTCTTTTTCATTCTGGTCCAGCCTTGTGAATTCTACTGCAACCCTATTTATTTTTGCTCCAATGATCTTGTTCTTTCTCCTACTTGTAGATAGCCCTACAAAACCCCTAAATCCAGGAGCATGTACCCATTGGATTAATTTTGGTTCATGAAATAATGTTATTTATTTCCTGTCCAGAATTGTAGTTTTGCAAAACTTGCACTAACAAGTTTCTGCTTTTGGCAAACTAACCTCACCACCCTCTTGTGCATCTAAAGAGACCACCATCTGGAGTTTTTGGCCACTCCAAGACCTGCCTAAGTGCCCTTAGCATTTTGTCAAACACCTTACGGGCATGATCTGTTTTGTCATGAATTGTGGCATTGCACTGTGAACTTGCACCTCTGATCAAACAAGCATGTCCACTAGACTCCCCGTTACTCCTAACCTAGATCTGCTAAATGCCAGCCTCACCCAAGCTCTGTAGCATGCTCTGGCATTACGTCGAGCACATCCCGTGCACGCCCAGGGCGCGAGCAGAGCGTGCGTTTGGCACGCACGTGCGCCGAGCCGACACGCTGGCCCCCACGGTTTTGGCCCGCTCTGCAGCACCACGCCACGCGCTCCCCTTCTCACCGCAACACGCCAAGCCGCCCCTCGCCACGCCCCGGCAGGCCAAGAGCTAGCCGCCACGGCCGCCGACAGCCCCTGCTCCGTTCAACGCCGCCCAAGCCTCTCCCGCTCGCCACCTGGCCCCTGGAACAGCGCGTGCTCATCCACGAGTGTGTCCACTAGCGCTCGTCGCGGCCACGACGCCCTAGCTACAGAATGGCGGTCGCCGGCGACCTTATCCGCAGTCGCCGCGGAACCAACCTCGACGAGCTAAAGGAGGCCCCCGAGTTTCCCCGAGCACGCAGGCAACCTCAGGCCACCCCTATGGCACTCCCCTAGCTCGCATTCGACCCGGGGAGGCCGCCTTCCTCATCTCCGGCAACTCCTGCCGCCGCCACCGCCCCGGCCAATCCGGCACCTCCAGTACCTCCCCCTCTCCGTCCTCTTCGCCAGAAACCTCCTCATCCTCCTGTGAACCCTTCCCCCTACTTGATTTTGATCGGGAACCACCGCCGCCTCAAAGCCACTTTACCACCGAAGCTTCCCTCCGCCGCGGAGCTCGCCGCCGGCGATTTCCTCCACCTCTGACGACCCTACGACTACCGGAGTGACCACCTCGGCCCCCTGAATCCGCTGGTGGCCTCAGCTTTCCGAACGGAGCCACCGTTCGCCGGCGATGATCGCCGGAGCCCCGCTCCACTCGGGCAGAGGAGGGAGACGACGCGGGCGACTGGTCAAACTTGACCAGTGGGCCAGGCGGGCCCACCGTCAGAGACCCAGCGCCGGTCCACGTGGTTAAGTGGAGGCGTAAAGGGCGCAAATACGTTTTCTCTACACCGAAAGCGTAATCTCGTTTGAAACGTTTTCCTTTTCCTGATTTTATTAATAACAGATTTTGACCAGAACTTTGACTGGCTATAACTTTTTAAATATAACTCCAAATGAATTAATTCTTTTTCCTACATCTCTCAAATTTCACCTAGTTTATTTTAAGATTTATTTGAAAAAATTTCAGAACAACTTTTGGTGCCGTTTTTATTTTGTGTGTTAATTCTTTTATATTGCTAAAATAGGATTTTTTTGAAGACAGGAGAAATGTTTCAAGTTTTGGAGTGCACCCTGCCTTTCCACACATTGAAGGCAAGCATTCTGAACACCGGCATAATATTTTTGTGTGTTCGATGACACGTTCATAACATCACCTCACTTTGGAGAAACTTGTTATTTCATGTGATATGATCATATGCATGGGTGCATGTTATTGATTTCCATGCTGTTGGAAATGGACACACTTGTGATGATAATCACCCTCATGTACCTTGCATGCATACCGGCAGGAACCCGGGAAAACCTCTGCCTTGGGTAGGCATGAGTTTGTCGCCGGTCTCCGTCGGGACGGTTATGTCTGGTATGGCATGGCAAGGTGATATGAGCGGTGACTCTGTTGGTTGAAATATATTCGTCATGCTAATCATGCAGGGAATACTTAAACCTCCTGAGTCGACCGTAGATCGAGTCTTGTGCCAGTAACCCCCATACTTGTTTCGTACTACCACTCGTCTCTATAGCAAGTAGAGTACGGTTCAGTAAGTTGTCAACCTCTTTCTAGCACACACCGTACAGAGAGGCCATGGTGGAAGATACCGGTTGTAGCTGGTAGGCAGGCCACCTGGTCCGGGGGCATGGGTGTTTCCGGTTGGGACCGAGAGGGGAGGCCACCCCTTAGAGCGCGCGATATAAATTTGATCCCATGCTACGCGAGGTTGTATCCTCCCCACTTAGAGTTTGCTTAACAGGTGTCGTGGGTGATTCCAGACACGTGTGAGATAAGCTGGTGTGTGCAAGTTAGGTGTGTTTTCAACAAAAAGACCATAGATGGAATTAGTCCCGATGGACTAAAGAAATCCGTTACTCGTGGGTAAAGAGTACACCCTCTACAGAGATTAAACCTATTCGAATAGCCGTGTCCATGGTTAAGGATTACAGTCTGGGATGGGTCAAGTGTCGGTCTTAGTGTCGGTCTTCGGAGGTGAAACTGTTAACCAGAACTGGAACTACTACCTGTGACTTGTGATAATTATGATTATTATTGTTGACTAACCCGTGATATTATTGTTATTATCGAGTATCTCTGGGATGGTTCTACCTCCGGGATATTCACTATGATTGTTTATTTCAAAGCCCTTTGTGTGGTGTCGCTCAGACGCCCGACTGTGGCATTTCTTTTAAAGCCCTTTATGTGGTGTCGCTCAAACGCCCGACTGTGGCATTTCTTTTAAAGCCCTTTATGTGGTGTCGCTCAGACGCCCGACTGTGGCATTTCTTTTAAAGCCCTTT
>NC_041380.1:58920689-58986511 GCF_002162155.2 Triticum dicoccoides | reverse complement strand
GTGGTGTCGCTCAGACGCCCGACTGTGGCATTTCTTTTAAAACCCTTTATGTGGTGTCGCTCAGACGCCCGACTGTGGCATTTCTTTTAAAGCCCCTTTATGTGGTGTCGCTCAGACGCCCGACTGTGGCATTTCTTTTAAAGCCCTTTATGTGGTGTCGCTCAGACGCCCGACTGTGGCATTTCTTTTAAAGCCCTTTATGTGGTGTCACTAAGACGCCCGACTGTGGCATTGCTTGTTATTTGTTTCATAAATTTTAATACTACCATGTTATTGCATTTTTATAAATAACTTGCTCGCACGCATCAGAGTTTCATTTATCTTTTGTGACTGACGTCATGAGCATAAAATATTTTCAGCACATCATTGTTATATTATACCTGTGTTCATAATGTTTGCGAGTACATTCAAAGTACTCACTGGCTTGTCCCTGGCTATTGTCTTGGCCAGATTTTCTTGCACGAAGAGGAGCGACGCGATGATAGCCCCGGAACCTAAGTAATGGAGATAGTAGCCTCGCGAAGATAGGAGTTAACCTGGTCAGCTGTTCCAGTGGGAAATGGAGTCCCATAGACACTGATGTTTCACAACCCGCTTCCGCCATCAACCAGTAGAAACCATTTGTTGTACTCACAGGCCAGAATGGCCTTGTACTACATATTTTGTTTTCTGCTTGGAATTTCTGTATCAAGTTGGAGCCTCATCAGCTAACAGTAATCCTGGGGCTGATGAGCACGACGGTCTTTTCTGGTAATTTATTACCCGGAAAACCTGGTCGTGACAATAATAATATTGACACAAATCTAATCTGCTGACGTATTCCGTGGTGCGACACGCCACGGCCAAGCATTTATCCATTTAATTATCGCACCTCAGCGCGTTGTGCGAGGCGGTTTCCTTGGCACGTCTTGTTGAAGCAAAGATCGTGCCCCCTCATTTCGGGATTCTCATCAATACGGGCATGGGTAACCCAACCGCGCCTTTGATTACGGTGCTTGGAGATAAGCAAATTTTATCAGGCTGGTGGGGACACATAATCGCGTACGCCCATATAAGGGGATAAGGATCCACCTTTTCACCCACGCCTTATTCCTCCTCTGCCTATCCATTCTTCACAGGCTCTTCAACACGACGTACGAAGATGCCTGGAGGATGCTTTTCAAGGGCGCCGAGGCTCCCACATCCGCTGCCGAGGATCGTGGATTCAGTGCTCAGCACCGCGCTCTGGCGGTAAGCTGTTTTCGTCTTTTTACAAGGTATTAGTTTTTCACAGTTTGACTCTATGTGGGATCTAAGCTCCCTTATCTTTGACAGGATTGGGAGGTGACGTCCGAACAGATCAACTGTCTGGCTCCTTTGCCCGAAGGCCCAGCGGGCGCTCGCTTGGCGAAGCTGCTAGTTCTGGCGCCCTATGTGGTGCTGGAGAAGAAGGCCACGAAAAGGGCCACGGGGACTCGAAAGAGTGCCCGGTGCCAGGAGGTGTCGGACTCGTCATCCGACGGTCCCGAAGCGCCTTCCTCTCGTGAAGACGAGGAGGAAGAAGAAGAGACCTCTCCCCATCCAGCGGGAGGAGAGAAGAAAAGGAAGGCCGCCCTCACTGAGGAGGCCGGAGGGTCCAAGAAGGGGAAAACCCTTCCTCCGGACTGCTCCACCGACGTCGATGACGACGAAGAGGAGTGGCAGCCCAGGGCCAAGCCCCTGGCGAAATCGTAAGTATCCGGATACCGGAGCGACTCATAGTATTTGTTTATTGCACAACTTTCCCTTACGTTCAATGTGTTTATGCAGCCCACCTAAAGACCGGCTCGACACATCATTGAGCGGCTCACTGGATCCATCGGAGGTAAACTCGCTTCCGACGGCTTCATCCCCCCGCCCTGTGGACGACACCGAAGTGTTGTCCCAATAGGTTCCAAGCCGGGAGGAGGTGGTCCTGGAGGGGCCACAATGCGACCTCCCGGACTCTAGGAGTAAAGGGGATGAAACCCCCTAGGGCTCCAAGTTCGGCTTAAGGCCGGACACAGCTCCGGAATCTTCAAGGGTTCCAGAGTCCAGCGGGTGACCTCCTTCCAAGAGGAGCAAGCCTGTCGTGCCGGTGACCTCCGTCCAACCGGAGGCACCGGACAATATGTTGGAGGCGCTCCAAGGTGCCTCCATCGACGAGGGGCACCGCACTATTATGAGTGCGGTGATCCAGAAGGTTCAGTCCGCCAAAAGCGGACTGACTAAAGCTTGTACAAGCCTTTTAACAGGCTTTGAGGTAAGTAAAGAATGTTCAAATAATGTTACCGCATAGACAGTAGCCCCTGATGCTCTGTTGGGCGTTCGGGAAGAAAAGCCGAATAGAGGATCAAAGAATTCGCAGGAGTCTAACAAAAGGAGTCAATATGCGTATGTAGGCTTCTCTGCTAGCGCCCGCCGCACTGACTGCGGAAGTTGACGTGCTGAAGCAGAGTCTCGAGAAGTCCGAGCAAGAGCTCGGGCGTGCCAAGAAGCAGCTCGAGGAGAAGGAAGGTAAGAAATACCTTGTTTGAATATGTATATAAAAAAGGTGCAATTGCAAAAAATGACAGGATTGACATGGCTATTGTAGGGGCCACGTCTGAGGTGGCGACCCTTAAGCAAGCGCTGCTTGAGGCCGAGAAGAGTGCGGCCGTGGAGCGCACCAAGCGGGAGAGGTACGAGGGTGAGGTTGGCAAGGTGCGGCAAAAGCTCCAGATTCTCGTGAAGAAACATGAGAGTTTGGAGCTTGACTCGAAGACGCGAGCGTCCGAGCTCGCGGCAGCTATAGAGAATGCCAAGTCTGCCAAGGCCGAGTCCCAGAGGACCCTCCAGGAGTTGGATGAGGTGAAGAAGATTGCGGCGGGTAAGGCATTTTTTATGCAAAGCAAACACATAAACGTGAGTTACCTGTTACTTACCCGAATCCGGAGCTCTCCAGGAGCGTTCGTAGATCTTCCCCGGAGTGTATCTGATGCCGCCGCATTCTATCGAGCCGAGGAGGGTAGCTCGACGAAGAAGGTGTTCTGGTCGCAGTGCGCTGAGGCCGGACACCCCATGCCCCTGAGCGACCAGCTGAAGCAACTGGTCGAGCTCCACAAGGCGGCCGAACAGGCCATGAAGGGCCTCCTAGTTTGGCTGTGGCTTGGAGAGGCCCTGCCTGGGAGCTATTTCGGGCTGGTGCGGCGGCTGGTGGAGGCCTGTCCGAGGCTTGAATACATCAAGCGCTCCGTCTGCATCGAAGGTGCTCGTAGGGCCCTTGCCCGTGCTAAGGTGCACTAGGGCAAGCTGGATGCGGAGAAGCTTGTGAAGGACGGGCCACCGCCGGGGAAAGAGCATCACAAGCCCAAGAATTATTATAAGGATGTTCTGAAGGGTGCCCGCCTTGTTGCGGATGAATGTACCAAAGATGTATTTTTTGAATAAAACCCGCTCGTGTTATCCTGTGCGCTGAAAACTTGTTCATATGCGCTAAGCAATGCTGCTTGAATTTAAAATATTACCTTCTGTGCGGCTGTTTATCAATACTGAGAGATGGCGATTCGTCGGCTTCTGCCCCCTTGCCGCTAGTGCTGGGGTGTTCGAGGATAAACCTGGGCGCTCTTTTTCCCATATTTGGGTCCTTCGAGGGAGGCGCTCAGCCCAACGAATGAGGCAATCGGACTATAATGCGTGAACACTCTCACTTAGCCATAGAATTCTATATTTTAAATTTCTGTGAAGCCCCTAGTATTCGGAAGACCGAGTTCGGGGCTCTATCCACGCCTTGGCTGGACAGAGCCGACTCCTCGCCCTAGGCGGCATAAGTCTTTAAGGACTCGAAAAGACCTCTCGAACAGCGACCAGCTCTCGCCTCATCATGACGGTCAGTTTTAGCTTTCTCCACTGAGGTGCTCGGCCCAGCTCAACTGGGGCACAATCGCAGTGGTTCTCCTAGTGCTACCTTAGCCGATATAGCGGAACGTAAGGCACCAAAACACAGGAGCCGGGCAAACCCAACTATTGACCCAAGACATGATTCGGAGCCGATGCATATAATGCTATAAGTTTGGGGTGCCGCACTTGTGAAAGTGTTCGGACTTCTTACACCATGTTGAGGGGTACTGAAGCCCCTGGCGTATTTTGGCCGTACCAAGGTGTACGGGTGCAACATGTCATTAAGGAAAAAAAGGTAATGCAAAAAATAGACAAAAGCTATGCATTGTTCATTAAAATGGCTGCGATCAAAGCAGAACGATACAAGTAATGTGATAAACGAAAAGTTGGACTATTTAACATGTCTGCTCCAGGGGCAAGCTGCGAAATAGTATGCGAAACAGGTATACTTCTCGTGATAGAGACCACCTGTTATTTCCGTAATGCGGCATGGCTTGTCTGCTTCCTGGTTCTTGCATCGTTTGTGTGGTAGTTGAACTACCGAACAGGCCTTCCAGAGAGTAGAGTCCTGAAAGTAAGAGAAAAGTAAAAAATCGGCAGCCCCTGGTGCGGTTTAAGCCGTGTTTTGGGCGTGCCGTGATGGTGCCCCTCCCCCTGTACCCAGGGTATCTCCAGAGCGTAGTTATGGATGCGAAGTACTGGCGTCACCTTTTTGCGAGGGTTGGGGTCGGGGCCGAATTGCTACGCCTGCTCGGAATGTGCCAGGCGGTCTTGTTGTAGGTTACTCCGGGCGCGCTTGATGGTGTCCGGTCGTTGAATGGCCGGACTGGAGAACTGCCTGAAAAGGCTGCTTTGTACTTCCGCTGCGAGGGCCGCCGTGTGCTCCTCCATACGGAGGGAGCGTTCTGTGTTTCCATTGACCGTAATTACTCCTCGAGGGCCTGGCATCTTGAGCTTAAGGTATGCGTAGTGCGGGACTGCATTGAACTTGGCAAATGCGGTTCGCCCGAGCAGTGCATGATAACCACTATGGAACGGGACTATGTCGAAGATTAACTCCTCGCTTCGGAAATTATCCGGAGATCCCAAGACCACTTCAAGTGTGGCTGAGCCTGTGCAGCTGGCCTCTACACCTGTTATTACGCCTTTAAAGGTCATTTTGGTGGGCTTAATCCTCGAGGGATCTATGCCCATTTTCTGCACTGTATCCTGGTAAAGCAGGTTCAGGCTACTGCCGCCGTCCATAAGGACTCTAGTGAGATGAAATCCGTCAATAATTGGGTCGAGAACCAATGCGGCGAATCCGCCATGATGGATGCTAGTGGGATGGTCTCTTCGACCAAAGGTGATCGGGCAAGAGGACCATGGGTTGAACTTTGGGGCGACTGGCTCTACCGCATATACGTCCCTTAACGGGCGCTTCCGCTCCCTCTTGGGGACGTGGGTGGCGTATATCATGTTCACCGTCCACACTTGTGGGGGAAAACCCTTCTGTCCATTGTTGTTCGGCGGCCTGGGCTCCTCGTCGTCATCGCTATGCAACCCCTTGTCTTCATTGTCGCTGCTTAATCTGCCTGCCTGCTTGAACACCCAACAGTCCTTGTTGGTGTGATTGGCCGGCTTTTCGGGGGTTCCATGTATTTGGCACAAGCGGTCGAGTATTCGGTCCAAGTTGGACGGCCCCCTAGGATTCCTTTTGAATGACTTTTTCCGTTGACCGGATTTAGAGCCTCTGAATCCGGCATTAACTATCGTATCCTTAGCATTGTCGCCGTTGATGCGGCGCTTCTGCTGGTTGCGACATGACCTGCCACTAATGTCCCTGGTGTCCGAACGACCAGGGTTCTTGGTCATGTTGTTGCTACGAGCAAGCTAGTTGTCTTCTCCCGCGCAAAAGCGGGTCATGAGTGCCGTGATTGCTGCCATAGATTTTGGCTTCTCCTGTCCTAGGTGCCGGGCAAGCCACTCGTCGCGGATATTATGCTTGAAGGCTGCTAAGGCCTCTGCGTACGGACAGTCGAGTATTTGATTTTTCTTTGTTAGGAACCGTGTCCAGAATTGCCTGGACAATTCGTCTGGCTGCTGAATTACGTGGCTTAGGTCGTCAGCGTCTGGGCGTCGCACATAAGTGCCCTGGAAATTGTCGAGGAATGCGGCTTCCAGGTCCTCCCAATAGCTGATTGACCCTGTTGGCAGGCTGTTAAGCCACTGCCGGGCTGGTCCTTTAAGCTTGAGTGGGAGGTATTTGATGGCGTGGAAATCATCACCGCGGGCCATGTGGATATGAAGGAGATAATCCTCGATCCATACCGCGGGGTCTGTTGAGCCATCATATGATTCGATGTTTACGGGTTTGAAACCCTCGGGGATTTCATGATCCATTATTTCGTCTGTGAAGCACAATGGGTGTGCGGCGCCTCTGTATTGGGCGATATCATGATGTAGCTCCAATGAGCTTTGTCTACTGTGTTCGGCCCTGCCAAATCTGTTGTCGGCGTGACAGTTGTCGTTTCGAGCCGTGGGGTGCCAACGCGATCCGTAGATCGATCTTGTTTGTCTTGTCTTGTCCTCCAACATGTCGCATAAGTCCAGCGCGTATTCCCGTGCCTTGGTACAGGGTGCGGCTTGGGTGGAGGGCCATGAGGCCTCTCTGTCACGGCCACGAGGTGGCCTGTCGGCCGTGTCGCGTGCTTCCTCCTCTAATCGGGGTAGCAACCTGTGCTTCGGGTAGCACTTGGAGGGGTGTTCGGGTTTATGCTCTTCGGCCGCAAGGACTTCAGTCCATATATCGACTAGCCGATCTTGATCAGCTTTAAGCTGTTGCTGTTTTTTCTTGAGGCTTCTTGCCGTGGCCATAAGCCTGCGTTGAAAACGCTCTTGTTCGACGAGATCCTCTGGCACGGCGAATTCATCGTCGTCGAGGCTTGCCTCGTCTTCGGAGGGAGGCATACAATTATCGTCCTTGACCTCTCTATGGGCCGCTCTTTCATGAGGGCTGGTTTCTCCATCCTCCTGTGCTAAATCTTGCTCGAGGGGATGTTCTTCGGCGCTTTCCGGGGTATTATTATCTCCCGTGCTAGAATCGCTGTTTTTGTGTTGGCAGGATTTTGAGCGGCGCCGCTGACGCCGGCGCTTTTGCTGTTTCTTGGAGGGGTCATCCTCCACTGTTCCATCGCCCTCTCCCTCTTTTGGGGTGTCCACCATGTATATGTCATATGACGAGGTGGCTTTCCAGGGCCTAGTAGGTGCTGGTTCTTCATCATCTCCTTCATCGGCGTCCATACCGTCGATGTCTTCGGAGTCAAAGTCGAGCATGTCGGTTAAGTTGTCGAAGTGGCTACAAAGTGGGTGGTGGGTGGGCTTTGAATTTCTTCATCGTCCGAATCCCAACCTTGCTGACCTAGTCCGGCCAGGGCTCTCTTGATAAAGAGAGAGACTTCAGTGACTTCAGGATATCGCCGAAAGGCGAGTGCTGAAAGACGTCCGCGGCCGTGAACTCCATGATCGATGTCCAATTGGATTCGCTCGACAGGGGCGCGGAGAGTTTGGAGTCCGGAGAAGAATCTGGCTCCATGGAGTCACGAGTCTTGCAAGGTATGGGGCTGGTGTTCGGCTCAACCGCCATTTGGATCTCAGCCACTGAGGCGGCGTCCAACCGCCCGTCCTCGATCGGCGTGGCCGGCTCTGAACTAGGGGTCGGAGCCGACGCGGGTGCGGCCTCCAGGGCACTGCTCGGCGGCAGAGCTAGATCATGCTCGTCGTGACAGTGCGGCACGCTCGGCAGTGGTTCGAATCCGTCGAAGATCAAGTCCCCGCGGATGTCTGCCGTGTAGTTTAAATTTCTGAATCTGACCTAACGGCCAGGGGCGTAGCTTTCGATCTGCTCTAGATGGCCAAGTGAATCGGCCCGCAGTGTGAAGCCGCCAAAGACAAAGATCTGTCTGGGGAGAACGGTCTCACCCTGGACTGCATCGCCATTGTTGATCGTAGGAGCCATCGGGCCTGACAGCAACGGCACAGAGGAACTCTCAATGAAAGCACCAATGTCGGTGTCAAAACCGGCGGATCTCGGGTAGGGGGTACCGAACTGTGCGTCTAGGCCGGATGGTAATAGGAGGCAGGGGACACGAAGTTTTACCCAGGTTCGGGCCCTCTTTATGGAGGTACAACCCTACGTCCTTCTTGATTAATATTGATGGTATGGGTATTACAAGAGTTGATCTACCACGAGATCAGAGAGGCTAAACCCTGGAAGCTAGCCTATGGTATGATTGTTGATGTGTATGTTGTCCTACGGACTAAAACCCTCCGGTTTATATAGACACCGGATAGGATTAGGGTTACATAGAGTCGGTTACAATGGTAGGAGATCTGAACATCCGTATCGCCAAGCTTGCCTTCCACGCCAAGGAAAGTCCCTTCCGGACACGGGACGGAGTCTTCAATCTTGTATCTTCATAGTATAGGAGTCCGGCTTGAAGGTATAGTTCGGCTATCCGAACACCCCCTAATCCAGGACTCCCTCAGTAGTCATGTGAATTTGGTATTCATTCAATATTTTGATGACATGTATGTTGTCTCTCCTCTAGTGGTGTCATGTGAATGTTGACTACATGACACTTCACCATTGTTTGGTGCTAGAGTTGGGAAGTAATAAGTAGATGATGGGTTGCTAGAGTGACAGAAGCTTAAACCCTAGTTTATGTGTAGCTTCATAAGGGGCTGATTTGGATCCATATGTTTCATGCTATGGTTAGGTTTACCTTAATACTTCTTTTGTAGTTGCGTATGCTTGTGTCGGATTTCGGGCTCCGCAAAACCCTTAAGATTCGAACACAGGGGCATGACGAAGATCTCTCCCACTACATGTCTACCTAGCACCACACTCTTCTCCTGGTGGTGGGAATGGAATGCAAGCAAGCAAACAAGTAGAGCACACAAGAGTTTACCCAGGTTCAGGCCACCTTGTGGTGTAAAACCCTACGTCCTGCTTTAGTGGATTGGCCTCGCGAGGGCTCGAGTATGAACAAGTACAGTGGTTTCCTGAGCTCAGGAGGCAAGCTCAAGAAGGGTGAGGAGGTGGATGTTCTTGCTCCTTTTCTAGTCTAAGTCTCAAATGGTCCGATACCCCTCTATGATGGAAACCTAGCTACTTATATAGGCGGCCAGGGTCCTCTTCCCCCGAAATGTTTAGGCGGGAAGGGAATCCCACAACGGCCATTTGAGCGGGAACACAAGGACGCTCCTATCCTGACAAAAGGTGGTCTTCGCCTGCAAAGAGGGCAGGCGGTGACGCGGTGGTGGGCTCGGCGATGAAATCCTTCCTGCCGTCCTTGCGGTCTTCGGTCTTGTTGCACCAAAGGGGAAACCTTTGTCTCGCCCCTCGGGAACCTGCTCCTGTGCGGTCTCCTTTGCACCGATATGGAAACTGCACCCGCTGGCGCATGCTGGCGCCCGCTGGCACGGTTCGTCATGGCTTGCATCACTGCCTCCTCCTGAGGTGGCCCTTGCCTTGAGATCTCCGCCTTCCCGAAGTAGCCTAGTCGAGGCCACTCTAGGGAGAGGTCTTGGTCGCCCCTCTGGAGAAGCCTAGGCGAGGACGAAGCGCCGTGGGCCCCAAAGACTGCGGGCAAGGCCGGCGCGTGACGGTTGGATGGGACGTGTCGACTCCACTCCCCATACATCCTTGGTAACCGTGTGACTTGACAAAAGAGACTGTCTTCACCGCACAGGGGTTACTGCTCCCCTTTCTTTCTTGCTTAGATCCCCTTCTCCTCCACCTTCGATCTTCTTGGATCCCTTGCCTTCCCTGACGCCTTCGGCAATGGCGAAGAAGGGCAAGGGCACCGCGCAAGCGCTTGGGTCTGGTTCCTCTCCCATGGCGGCGCTTGAGGAGTCTTCCATCACCACGGAGAGGGACTACGTGGAGGTCTAGTCCTTCCTGTCAAGCGAGCATAACAAGCATGGCCCGATGAAGATCATGGTCGGGTCGGCTACTGCACCGGCTTTGACAGCGACCTGCTACCCTTTCTTCCTCGACAACATTTCCGTTGGGCTTGTGCCGCCCTTCTCTGAATTCTTCTACGCCATCTTGGACCACTACCAGGTGCACACCCTTCATATCCAGCGTCGCTCCCTCCTCATCTTGTCGCTGTTCGCCTTCTATTGCGAGGCGTTCGTGGGGGTGAGGCTGACTATCGCCCTCTTCCGCCACCTCTTCGCCGTCCGGCTGTACGAGGAGGGCCCGTGTTCGGCATGCATCTCCTTCGTCTTTCAGCGCAAGGGCTGCCGGTTGATGAAGGCGGGGAAGAAGATAGACACCCATCGGAAGAGATGGGTCTATCTGGATTCTTAGCGCACACACCCGTTGCTGGCGCTGCCTACCGCCCATACACGGAAGCGCGCCTGCTGGAGCCATGTGGAGATTACTGATCCCGAGGCTGGGCCCGTGTTGGCGAGGATTGAGGCCGATATGGCCTCGAGGCTCGAGGGGGGACATATCATGAAGGAGTTCCTGAGGCAGCGCCTGGAGCCACTCCAGGCGCACTCGCGTCCCATGTGGGAGTTTATGGGGGACGACGACAAGCTCCGACTATGCTCGGGGATGCTGCCCTCCTCTGATCTGGACCTCACCGTAAGCATTCTCCTGGAGACGATGCCTGCGGACCTTCCAGTGGCCCACCTGCCGTTGTACTGCCATCTTGACAAGGCCGAGTGGTTGGAAGCTGTGTCGGGCTATGTCGAGGTGGCCACGCCTGCTCCGGCCACGGTTGATGTGTCTTCTGGTGGCGAAGAGGAGAGCGAGGAGGAGGAGGAAGACTCTGAAAAGGCCCTTGGGGACCTAGACCTGAATCTTGACGACGCCTCCTCCGCGGGATCCGTTGAGGAGCTGCCGCCGAGGGCTGGAGTCGCTGGGCAGCCCAAGGCCGTCACCCCGCGTCGATCTAGACGCTCTTCATCCGGAGGGGGTGACGCAACGACTCTCGGGCGGAGCTCTGCCCCAGCAAGGCCAGCGGCCACTATTGTGCCCAAATCTTTGGCCTCGCGTCTTGCCAACGTTCAGGTCAGCAGCGTGCCCCCGGCGAAGGAAACCGCTGCCGACCTGCTGGCAAAGAGGAGGGCGCGCCAGGCTTCTGACGCGTGAGTGCAGGTTCTTTCGTTGTTCTATTGCCTGTTGCACCTCTGACGCGCGTTTCTTGATGCAGTAGTATTGGCGGCGTGCTGAAGAAGATGAAGGGAGGGGCCACTTCTCGAAGTCCCGCCCCTCCTACTGCTGCTGCCGTTGCCGCCGTGGTGCCACACGCCTCAGCCAGCCAAACTGCTGAGCACGTGGTGGCGACGCCCCAGTGGACTGTGCTGTAGTTCCTCGCGAGGGCCGGGTGACCCCTACTCCCGTCGTGCCAGTGAAGGGACCGGGGGCCCCCAAGCCCTTGGCCAAGTGGGCGGTCGTGGTGGTGCCCCCTCGTCAGTAGGTGATTTCTGGTCCCGAGGCCTTGGAGGCGGCCTTCGCTGCGCTGAACCAGCTCCGCATTGTCTTTCGAGAAGGTGATGACCATGCGGTGGACGCCCACTTGGGCCTACTCTCGGGGTGGCTGCAAGCGGAAGAGTCCGTGCAGGCCACCTGGAGTCAGGCTTTGGCAGCCGTCACCGAGGGTCGGGAGGAGGCTGCCTCGGCTGCACGGGCGCAGGAGACCACGGAAGCCCAGGCAACGTCCTCCAAGAAGCATCGTCAGGAGGCGGAGGACGAGCTTAAGGCCCTTCATGAGGAGAGCGCGAAGCACGCCCTGGAGCTTGACAGATTGGAGAAGGAGCTCCAGGGCAAGAAGGCCGAGACATCGCGGTTGCAGGAGGAGTAGCTTGCCAACCGCGCGAGCCTGGATAAGCTGAAGACAGAGGCCGAGGAAGCCAAGGCGTCCCAAGCCAAGCCTGAGGACAAGCTGAAGGCCAGGGAGGACGCCCTCACAGCCTCAGAGAAGACAGCGACGGTCGGCCATGAGGCCCTCGCCGCCTTCGAGCTCGAGGCCCGCAGGCTGCTGTGGATCGCCTACGAGGAGGGGTTCGAAGAGCCGCTGGCCACCCCAGGGGATGGCGCCACCGAGCTCCTAGCTGCACTCATGAAGGCCCTGGGCGACGTGGCATCTGCAATCGGTCAGTTAGCTGATACTGAGGGCCGGTCGCTTCTTACCTCTGCCTTGGCGCAGGTGTGCGGCCATTTCTTCCTTCATGACCTCAGCTTCGACCTGGCCACGCTATCCCAACCGCTGGCTATGAGCCTGGAGGGCACGGCTGCTGAGTGTGTGGTGGAAAATGTCAAAGAGCTGGTGGAGGCGTTCCTTCTGGCTACTGCTGATGCGTCTGAAGAGGCGGAAGCTGATGCCGGCGCGTCCGGCGATGCCTGACCTGTTCCTACTGAGGAGAATGCGAGTGCCTCGAGGAGGCGTCAGACTTGTTTGAATTTGATGAATTTGAGCTTTATTGTAATAGCTAGGCTTTGAATTCTATGATTTCCGTGCTTGCTTCCATTCATGTTTGCTTCTGCGTTGGCAGGGCCCAGCCCCGCGCATACCTCGATCGCCATTGAGCCCTCCGGGTCACCAGGGCAGGCTCAAGGAATGAGGGGCTATGTGACTAGTGAGGCCCCTGGGTCGCGATGCACAGGGGTCCCCCTTGACGTTCAAGTGACCCGTTTGTGTTCTGCGTCGGCAAGGCCCAGCCCCGCGCATACCTCGACCGCTGTTGAGCACCGGGCCCAAGGAGTGAGGGGCTACATGACTAGTGAGGCCCCTGGGTAGCGATGCCCAGGGGTCCCCGTTGACGTATGAATGGCTCTTATGAGGGAGAACGAGCACCATACCTTGCTCATGAGCCTTCGCCTAGGATGGGGGCGCGAGAAAGCCAGGTGTCTGAGCACCTGGTAGGGTGGCGTCTGCCAGGCGTGACCTGAGCATAGCCCCCGTGCCTAGCCCCCCTCGTGATACCCTTCCAAGGAGAAGTTGTGAGCGTCGTGAGCTGAAAAGCTCCCTGAGGTTGGTGCGACCACTGGGGGCCGCCCTCGGTTGTTTATAACTAGCACGGAGCATAGAGCTACCACACTTGCGCGGAGTGTGGGCATAACCGCTCCTCGGTCGTATCGGCCAGCGCGGATCTTCGTGCTTTCACTTGTTCGTGGGCACAACCGCTCCTCGGTCTTGCCAGCGCAGAGCTAAGCACTTCCACTAGATCGTGGGAGGGGAGCCTCCCACCGGGAGAGACTCCCGGGCGTGTACAGCCCGTCCGGACATGTGGCTTGCACGGCGGGACAACCAGGGTGTATATGGGCCCTCCTCAGGCCGAGCTGAACGACTCTGAGGAAGTTCTCACGAGCTTACGCATCACTCACGAGACCCTACCCTGAGGCGGGTTGCGCCTGAGGCGGGTTGCGCCTGCGGCGGGTTGCGCCTAAATCTTCATCTGCAAAATGTGAAAAGAGATGGGTTGCCTAGATCTGCGCTGAATGCATCTCCAGAGGGCATTGCATGAGAAGGCCGCAGCACCAACGACCCCAGGAGGTGACGTTAGCGGTACCGGCTCGTAAGATAGAGCTCAGCCGCTGGATTTATCGACGCTGCAGGGACGGACCCGAGCACAGACGCCATGCCCAGTCTTCTCATGCTATAGTCCAAAAGATAAACAACCGGCGTGTGGTTCCTGCGGGAGCGAGGCACCTACCACGGGCCCCTACTTACCCACCAACGATTAGCCCATGTGAGAATAAGGCACCAACGACCACGGGAGGTGACGTCACGGGAATGGCTCACGAGACAGAGCTCAGCCCTTGGGTTTAGCGACGCTGCAGGGATGGACCCGAGCACAAATGTTGTGCCAGTCCTTAATCATGGGGCGGTCGCGGAGGGCTCACAAGGGCTCATGACCTTAGTGGTGTGAGTGTGCCAACCATATAGATAATGCAGAAGGAAGCAACCAGTTCTGATTCATGCGCAAAAAGAGACAGCTATGGGGGGTAATCCCCCAGCAGCTCGAGGATGATGCAGCCCGAGGGGCGCCCTCGACGAAATACCTGAGACATCACCTGGTACTTGTCGCTGAAGACGAGTTGGGGTAGCTGGAGACGTGAGCCTTGCAGGTTGCTCCTGAGGAGAGCCGAGTCCCCAAGGCCCAGGGGCTCCGGAGGCCCTCAGCGGTCGCGGGGGTCCTGGTCCTGCTCCGTCAGGACCGCCTGCCGCTAAGCCTCTTGGGCCCCCGCGGCCTGTTTTACGAAGTGCTGGTATGTGGTGGCTGCGTTGTGGAGGCCAGAGGGGAAGGCCCTCCTCCAGCCGACCGCCATCGGCCGGAAGAGGCCCTGGGTGGCAGCCCTGTTGAGGCTTGGGATGTTGATGCAGACGCGAGACTGGTTGCTTGGGTTTTGAGTAGGTGGGTAAGGTTCCTTGGTAGCTTGGTCGATAGTGTCCTGAGCCCCCAGCGTTATGAGGCTCACGATGGGCTCATGACGATGCACAGCGGGGCGCGCCCACGGGTGGTGCCCGGGCACCTCCCTCACGACCAGCTCCAGGGTCCCCCTGAGGCGAGCCCCTGAGCCCGTCCTGAGAGGGGCGCCGGGCGCGCCTCCCTATGCGAGGGCGGGGGGGCGCCTCGTCAGCAGGCGCGGAGCTTGAAGTGGTGCCGTCGGGAGCCCCCGAGGCCTGAGAGTCGGGCAGTTGCTTGTTCTTCTTAGGGGCGGTCATCATGGCGAAGACGGCTCCGTCTCCGTCGGAGCTCACGATCGCTGCAGTCTCGTAGGCACGCTCCAGAGAACATACTGCTTCCTTCTCGTCGCAGGCGATCGTGATGACTTCGCCGCTTCCAGGCATCTTGAGGACGTTGTAGCCATGATGGGTCGCCGCCATAAACTTAGAGAGGTCCGGGTACCCTAGTGGCGTTGTACGGGAGGTTGATGTTGGCGACGTCGAAGTCGATGAGCTCGGTGTGGTAGTTGTCGCGGTCGCCGAAGGTGACGGGGAGGCGGACCTGCCCCATCGGGAGGGTGGAGCCATCTGTGACTCCGTAAAATGGCTTGGTCGGGTGTAGCTGATCGTAGGGTACTTGAAGAGTCTCGAAGATCTAGATGGAGAGGATGTTGAGCCCTGCCCCACCATCGATGAGGGTCTTGGTCACGCGGACGTTACTGATGGTCGGGGTGCAGAGCATCAGGAGAGTGCCCGGCGCGACGGTGCATCTAAGCTGATCCTTGGGGTCGAAGGCGATGATCTGCTTGGCCCACCTGAGGTTGCGCACGGCGTCGGGCTTGGGGAGCGCCGCGTTCACCTCATGAGCGAACTGCTTGAAGATGCGGTGAGAAGCCAGAGCGTGGGGTCCTCCCAGGATGCACGCGACCCCGCGTGGCTCCTGGAAGCCCCCCGCTTCGTCTCCCTGGCGGTCGTCGTCGTTCCTTCTTGGCGGTGGTGGCAGCGGAGGCAGGCCCGCGTTACCTTGAGGGTGACCCTCACGAGGCTGGTCACGCCAGGGGGCGTCACAAGGCTGCTCCTGCCAACGGTCTTCACGAGGCTGATCACGCCATCCTTGGTGCGAGTTCCTGCTGTCCCAGCGTCCTCCACCACGGCCTCCTCCGCGACCGTAGCCACGGTTGTCGCGCTCAGGGCGCTGCCCGACGCGCCCATCGTGCATTGCCCTGAGCTCTTGGCAGTCGTTAGTGTTATGTCTATGGACATCATGGAAGACGCGGTATGGACGATTATCTCTTGGAGGGTCGTTGTAGCCACATCCGCGCTTCACTTCTGGCTCCACGGCCAGCACGGCTGGTCCCTTGCGCTTTGCTTCCTTGGCCTTGGTCTTCATGTCGTCGGCCTTCGCCTCAGGCAGTTCCATGAGGGAGAGGCGGCCTTCCTCTGCCCTGTCGCACTTCACCGCGAGATTGAACATCTCGAGGGCCACGCACAGGTCCTCATGGATGGCAAGCTCCTCCTTCATCCTGACGTCACGGACACCGTCGGAGAACGCCGAGATGATGGCCACGTCGGAGACCCTCGGGATCTTGAGGCACACGGTGTTGAAGCGTTGGATGTACTTCTGCAGGGTCTCCCCAGGCTGCTGCTTCACGCGGCGCAGGTCTGCGGCCGCCGGAGCTCGGTCGCGGGTACCTTGGAAGTTGGCGATGAAGCGCTCGCGAAGCTCCTCCCAGGAGGAGATGGATCCTGGAGGAAGGTTCAAGAGCCAGGAGCGCGCACTGTCCTTGAGGGCCATGGGGAACCAATTCGCCATGACCTGCTCGGTGCCGTTCGCCGCCTCGATGCTGAGCTCGTAGAGCTGGAGGAACTCCACTAGGTCGACGGTGTCGTTTTAACATGGAGGCAGATCTGGCTTGAACTTGTTGGGCCAGATGAGGCGCCGTAGCTCAGGATCTAGGGCGCGGCATCCAGACACGCTAATGATTGCTAGCGCCCCCTGCGCCTGCGGTGCTGGATCTCGGGGTGCGGGCGCCACCACCTCTTGGGGGCGCGGTTTTGGTGCTGCTGAGCGGGGAGCACGCGCGCTTCTGCCTGGGGGCGTGGGACCACCTGGCAGCTCTCCTCGTCACGCGCGGGGGCCCTGCAGGGATGTACGCGCCATGGAGCCTTGCACCTGAGCCCCTGGCCGGCGCCGCGCGGTGGAAGTGGGGGCGGAGCACCATGGTCCTCGTTCCCCGCCATGGGCGACGGAGGGCGAGAGGAATGGGTCGGTGCGGGCGCCTCTTCGTCGGCGTTGACAAGCTCGGTGATGCGGTGGAGCCACTCGTCATAGAGGTCATCCGCCGGATGATAGCGTAGGAGCTCCCGCGCCATCAGTAGCGCAGGCTGCTGGTAGACCGGCCCGCGGCAGACCAGCGAGGACGACGCCGTAGCCGGCGAAGGTGACGGGGTCGCCGTGCGGCCTTCGCGCCACACGGACAGTGGCAGCGATGAGTCCTGCTGCTCGTGAACGGCTGGGTCCGTGGCCGCGTTGGCGACCGGTGAGTTGGGGCGGAGCGGTGCGCCGTTACCCACGGGTGCCGTTGGCGGCGCAGTGGGCGGTGCGTGCTTGGCGAGTGTCCACCATGGCGGTGAAACGAGGTCGACGGAGAAGAGCGAAGCGAGGTCGTCGGAGAAGCGATATTTCGACACGCCCCCAACCTGGCGCGCCAAATGTCGGATTTCGGGCTCCGCAAAACCCTTAAGATTTGAACACAGGGGCGTGACGAAGATCTCTCCCACTACATGTCTACCTAGCTCCACACTCTTCTCCTGGTGGTGGGAATGGAATGCAAGCAAGCAAACAAGTAGAGCACACAAGAGTTTACCCAGGTTCAGGCCACCTTGCGGTGTAAAACCCTACGTCCTGCTTTAGTGGATTGGCCTCGCGAGGGCTCGAGTATGAACAAGTATAGTGGTTTCCTGAGCTCAGGAGGCGAGCTCAAGAAGGGTGAGGAGGTGGATGTTCTTGCTCCTTTTCTAGTCTAAGTCTCAAATGGTCTGATCCCCCTCTATGATGGAACCCTAGCTACTTATATAGGCGGCCAGGGTCCTCTTCCCCCGAAATGTTTAGGCGGGAAGGGAATCCCACAACGGCCATTTGAGCGGGAACACAAGGACGCTCCTATCCTGACAAAAGGTGGTCTTCGCCTGCAAAGAGGGCAGGCGGTGACGCGGTGGTGGGCTCGGCGATGACATCCTTCCTGCCGTCCTTGCGGTCTTCGGTCTTGTTGCACCAAAGGGGAAACCTTTGTCTCGCCCCTCGAGAACCTGCGCCTGTGCGGTCTCCTTTGCACCGATATGGAAACTGCGCCGGCTGGCGCCCGCTGGCACGGTTCGTCATGGCTTGTGTCACTGCCTCCTCTTGAGGCAGCCCTTTCCTTGAGATCTCCGCCTTCCCGAAGCAGCCTAGCCGAGGCCACACTAGGGAGAGGTCTTGGTCGCCCCTCCAGAGCAGCCTAGGTGAGGCCGCTCCCTGAGGGGGTCTTGGTCGTTTTCCTCGCGAGGGACTTGAGTAGACGGTCGATCAGCTGGGCCCTACCGGGCCATACCAGGGACGCAACATGGGCCGCAGACAGGCAAGTCTGGGTACCCTGGTTCCCAGTACGCTGACAGCTTGCAAGAGGGGTTAATCATAAGTGGGATGCTTGTCCAAGGAAGGGCAATACCCAAGCACCGATCCACCCACATATCAAATTATCAAAGTAACGAACGTGAATCATATGAGCATGATGAAAACTATCTTGACAATAATTCCCATGTGTCCTCGGGAGCGCTTTCCTTTATATAAGAGTTTGTCCAGGCTTGTCCTTTGCTACAAAAAGGATTGGGCCATCTTGTTGCACATTATTTACTTTTATTACTTGTTACCCGTTACAAATTACCTTATCACAAAACTATCTGTTACCGATAATTTCAGTGCTTGCAGAGAATACCTTACTGAAAACTGCTTATCATTTCCTTCTGCTCCTCGTTGGGTTCGACACTCTTACTTATCGAAAGAACTACGATAGATCCCCTATACTTGTGGGTCATCAAGACTCTTTTCTAGCACCGTTGTCGGGGAGTGAAGCGCCTTTGGTAGGTGGAATTTGGTAAGGAAAAATTTATATAGTGTGCTGAAATTTACTGTCACTTGTTACTATGGAAAGTAATCCTTTGAGGGGCTTGTTCGGGGTATCTTCACCCCAACCAGTAGAGCAAAGAGTTTCTCCTCAACCTACTAAACCTACTGAAATTTTTTACTTTGAAATCCTTTGGGTATGATAGAGAAACTGCTAGCTAATCCTTTCACAGGTGATGGAACATTACATCCCAATTTGCACTGAACCTATATGGATGAAGTTTGTGGATTATTTAAGCTTGCAGATATGCCCGAGGATGTTATCGAGAAGAAGTTCTTCCCTTTATATTTTAAGGGAAATGCATTGACATGGTTTAGGCTATGTGATGATATGGGATCATGGAACTACAACCGATTGAAATTGGAATTTCATCAGAAGTTTTATCATATGCATCTGGTTCATCGTGATTGTAATTATATATATAATTTTTGGCCTCGCGAAGGAGAAAGCATCGCTCAAGCTTGGGGGAGGCTTAAGTCAATGTTATATTCATGTCCCAATCATGAGCTCTCAAGATAAATTATTATTCAAAAAATTTATGCTCGGCTTTCTCTCAATAATCGCTCCATGCTCAATACTTCTTGTATTGGTTCTTTTATGAGGAAGACTACTGAATTCAAATGGAATTTATTGGAAAGAATTAAATGCAACTCTGAAGATTGGGATCTCGATGAAGGTAAGGAGTCAGGTATAACACCTAAGTTTGACTATGTTAAATCTTTTATGGATACCGATGTTTTCCGTGAATTTAGCACTAAATATGGACTTGACTCTGAGATAGTAGCTTCTTTCTGTGAATCCTTTGCTACTCATGTTGATCTCCCTAAGGAGAAGTGGTTTAAATATTATCCTCCCATTGAAGTAAAAGTAGTTGCACCTATTAAACTTGAAGAAAAGACTATCACTTATAATGTTGATCCTGTTGTTCCTACTGCTTATATTGAGAAACCACCTTTCCCTGTTAGAATAAGGGATCACGCTAAAGGTTCAACTGTGGTTCGTAAGAGTAATACTAGAACACCTAAACCCCCTGAGAAAATTAAAGTTGAACCTAGTATTGCTATGGTTAAAGATCTCTTGGACGATAATATCGATGGGCATGTTATTTACTTCTGTGATGAAGCTGCTAGAATTGCTAGACCTAGCACTAAAAATAAACATAGACCCGTTGTAGGCATGCCTGTTATTTCTGTTAAAATAGGAGATCATTGCTATCATGGCTTATGTGATATGGGTGCTAGTGCAAGTGCAATACCTCATTCCTTATATAAATAAATTATGTGTGCATGATATTGCACCTGCTGAGATAGAGGAAATTGATGTTATAATTAAGCTTGCCAATATAGACACTATTTCACCAGTTGGGATTGTTGGAGATGTTGAGGTCTTGTGTGGGAAAGTTAAATATCCTACTGATTTTCTTGTTCTTGGTTCCCCAAGAGATAACTTTTGTCCCATTATATTTGGTAGACCCTCCTTGAATATTGTTAATGCTAGGATAGATTGCAAAAAGGATGTTATTACTATTGGTCTGGGGGATATGTCTCATGAGTTTAATTTTGCTAAATTTCGTAGACAACCCCATGATAAAGAATTGCCTAGTAAATATGAAATTATTGGTCTTGCTTCTATTGTCATGCCTCCTAATGATCATTTAGAACAATATTTGCTAGATCATGAAAATGGTATGTTTATGAATGAAAGAAGGGAAATAGATGAAGTATTCTTTAAACAGGGACCTATTTTGAAACACAACTTACCTGTTGAAATCCTAGGGGATCCTCCTCCACCCAAGGGTGATCCCGTGTTTGAGCTTAAACCATTGCCTGATACTCTTAAATATGCTTATCTTGATGAGAAAAAGATATGTCCTATTATTATTAGTGCTAACGTTTCAGAGCATGAAGAAAAGAAATTATTGAAAACTCTGAAGAAGCACCGTGCTGTTATTGGATATACTCTTGATGATCTTAAGGGCATTAGTCCCACTCTATGCCAGCACAAAATAAAATTGGAGAAAGACGCGAAACCGGTTGTTGATCACCAACGACAGTTAAATTCTAAGATGAAAGAAGTGGTAAGAAAAGAAATACTAAAGCTTCTAGAGCCAGGTATAATTTATCCCGTTGCTGATAGTTAGTGGATAAGCCATGTCCATTGTGTTCCAAAGAAGGGAGGTACTGATACGTCTCCAACGTATCTACAATTTTTGATTGCTCCATGCTATATTATCTACTATTTTGGACATTATTGGGCTTTACTATCCACTTTTATATTATTTTTGGGACTAACCTATTAACCGGAGGCCTAGCCCAGAATGGTTGTTTTTTTGCCTATTTTAGGGTGTCGAAGAAAAGGAATATCAAACGGAGTCCAAACGGAATGAAACCTTTGGGAACGTGATTTTCTCACCGAATACAACTCAGGAGACTTGGACCCTACGTCAAGCCAATTAATAGGAGGCCACGAGGTAGGGGGCATGCCTGCCCCCCCAGGCGCGCCCTCCACCCTCATGGGCCCCCTATTGCTCTACCGACGTACTTCTTCCTCCTATATATACCCACGTACCCCCAAACGATCAGATACGGAGGCAAAAACCTAATTCCACCGCCGCAACTTTCTGTATCCACGAGTTCCCATCTTGGGGCCTGTTTCGGAGCTCCGCCGGAGGGGGCATCGATCACGGAGGGCTTCTACATCATCATCCAAGCGCCTCTGATGAAGTGTAAGTAGTTTACTTCAGACCTAGGGGTCCATAGTTAGTAGCTAGATGGCTTCTTCTCTCTTTTTGGATCTCAATACAATGTTCTCCCCCTCTCTCATGGATATCTATTCGATGTAATCTTCTTTTTGCGGTGTGTTTGTTGAGACCGATGAATTGTGGGTTTATGATCCAATCTATCTATGAATAATATTTGAATATTCTCTGAATTCTTTTATGTATGATTGGTTATCTTTGCAAGTCTCTTCGAATTATCAGTTTGGTTTGGCCTACTAGATTGGTTTTTCTTGCCATGGGAGAAGTGCTTAGCTTTGGGTTCGATCTTGCGGTGTCCTTTCCCAGTGATAGAAGGGGTAGCAAGGCATGTATTATATTGTTGCCATCGAGGATAACAAGATGGGATTTTATCATATTGCATGAAACTATCCCTCTACATCATGTCATCTTGCTTAAGGCGTTACTCTGTTTTTAACTTAATACTCTAGATGCATGCTGGATAGCGGTCGATGAGTGGAGTAATAGTAGTAGATGCAGGCAGGAGTCGGTCTACTTGTCTCGGACGTGATGCCTATATACATGATCATACCTAGATATTCTCATAACTATGCTCAATTTTGTCAATTGCTCAACACTAATTTGTTCACCCACCGTAGAATACTTATGCTCTTGAGAGAAACCACTAGTGAAACCTATGGCCCCTGGGTCTCTTTCTCATCATATCAATCTCCATCACTTTATTATTGCTTTGCTTTTTACTTTGCCTTTTACTTTTCACTTTGCATCTCTATACCAAAAATACCAAAAATATTATTTATCATCTCTATCAGTTCTCACTTTCGTAAGTGACCGTGAAGGAATTGACAACCCCTAAGCGCGTTGGTTGCGTTGAGCTATTGTTTTTGTGTAGGTACGAGGGACTCACGCGTAGCCTCCTATTGGATTGATACCTTGGTTCTCAAAAACTGAGGGAAATACTTACGCTACTTTGCTGCATCATCCTCTCCTCTTCGGGGAAATCCAACACAGTGCTCAAGAGGTAGCATGTATTACTATTGTTCCTAATGATAAAGATGAATTGATCCCACAAATAATTGTTACAGGTTATAGAATGGTAATCGATTTACGCAAATTAAATAAAGCTACTAAAAAGGATCATTACCCTTTACCTTTTATTGATCAAATGCTAGAAAGATTATCTAAACATACACATTTTTGCTTTCTAGATGGTTATTCTGGTTTCTCTCAAATACCTGTGTCGAAAGAGGATCAGGAAAAGACCACTTTTACTTGCCCTTTCGGTACCTTTACTTATAGATGTATGCCTTTTGGTTTATGCAATGCACCTGCTACCTTTCAAAGATGTATGACTGCTATATTCTCTGACTTTTGTGAAAAGATTGTTGAGGTTTTCATGGATGGTTTCTCCGTATATGGAACTTCTTTTGATGATTTCTTAAGCAACCTTGATCGAGTTTTGCAAAGATGTGAAGAAACTAATCTTGTCTTGAATTGGGAGAAGTGTCACTTTATGGTTAATGAAGGTATTGTCTTGGGGCATAAAATTTCCGAAAGAGGTATTGAAGTTGATAAAGCTAAGGTTGACGCTATTAAAAAGATGTCGTGTCCTAAGGACATTAAAGGTATAAGAAGTTTCCTTGGACATGCCGGTTTTTATAGGAGGTTCATTAAAGACTTGTCAAAAATTTCCAGGCCTCTGACTAATCTCTTACAAAAAGATGTTCCTTTTGTCTTTGATGAGGATTGTGTAGAAGCATTTGAAATACTTAAGAAAGCATTGATTTCTGCACCTATTGTTCAGCCACCTGATTGGAATTTACCCTTTGAAATTATGTGTGATGCTAGTAATTATGTTGTAGGTGCTGTTCTAGGACAAAGAGTTGATAAGAAATTAAATGTTATCTAATATGCTAGTAAAACTCTAGATAGTGCCCAGAGAAATTATGATACTACTGAAAAAGAATTTTTAGCGGTTGTATTTGCTTGTGATAAGTTCGGACCTTATATTGTTGATTCTAAAGTAACTGTTCACAGTGATCATGCTGCTATTAAATATCTTATGGAAAAGAAAGATGCTAAACCTAGACTTATTAGATGGGTTCTCTTGCTACAAGAATTTGATTTGCATATTATCGATAGAAAGGGAGCTGAGACCCAGTTGTAGACAACTTGTCTAGGTTAGAGAATGTTCTTGATGACCCACTACCTATTGATGATAGCTTTCCTGATGAACAATTAGCTGTCATAAATGCTTCTCGTACTTCTCCATGGTATATGCTAATTATGCTAATTATATTGTTGCTAAATTTATACCACCTAGTTTCACATACCAGCATAAGAAAAAGTTTTTCTATGATTTAAGGCATTACTTCTGGGATGACCCACACCTTTATAAAGAAAGAGTAGATGGTGTTATTAGACGTTGTGTACCTGAGCATGAATAGGAACAGATCCTACGCAAGTGTCACTCTGAGGCTTCTGGAGGACACCACGCTGGAGATAGAACTTCACATAAGGTATGGCAATCCGGTTTTTATTGGCCTACTCTCTTCAAAGATGCCCGTATGTTTGTCTTGTCTTGTGATGAATGTCAAAGAATTGGTAATATTAGTAGACGTCAAGAAATGCCTATGAATTATTCGCTTGTTATCGAACCATTTGATGTTTGGGGCTTTGATTATATGGGACCGTTTCGTTCCTCTAATGGGTATACACATGTTTTAGTTGCTATTGATTACGTTACTAAGTGGGTAGAAGCTATCCCAACTAGTAGTGCTGATCATAACACCTCTATTAAGATGCTTAAAGAAGTTATTTTTCCGAGGTTTGGAGTCCCTAGATACTTAATGACTGATGGTGGTTCACATTTTATTCGTGGTGCTTTTCGTAAGATGCTTGCTAAGTATGATGTTAATCATAGAATTGCATCTCCGTATCACCCGTAGTCTAGTGGTCAAGTAGAACTTAGTAATAGAGAGCTTAAGCCAATTTTGCAAAAGACTGTTAATAGATCTAGAAAGAACTGGTCCAAGAAACTTGATGATGCTTTATGGGCTTATAGAACTACATATAAAAATCCTATGGGTATGTTTCCATATAAAATGGTTTATGGAAAAGCATTACACCTACCTCGAACTAGAACATAAGGCATATTGGGCCATTAAAGAGCTCAATTATGATTTCAAAATTGCCGGTGAGAAGAGGTTATTTGACATAAGGTCACTTGATGAATGGAGAACCCAGGCTTATGAGAATGCCAAACTGTTTAAAGAAAAAGTTAAAAGATGACATGACAAAAGGATACAAAAGCGTGAGTTGAATGTAGGTGATTATGTATTGTTATAAAACTCTCATTTAAGATTTTTTGCAGGCAAACTCCTCTCTAAATGGGAAGGTCCCTACATTATCGAGGAGGTCTATTGTTCCGGTGCCATAAAAATCAACAAATTCGGAGGCACAAATCCGAGGGTGGTGAACGGTCAAAGAATCAAACATTATATCTCAGGTAATCCTATAAATGTTCAAACTAATGTTATTGAAACCGTAACCCCGAAGGAATACATAAAGGACACTATCCAGAATGTTTCAGACTCCGAAAAGGAATAGGTATGTGGTACGGTAAGTAAACCGACTCCAAAACAGTTCTAATGGCAATTTTTCTCTGTTTTGGAATATTTAAGAAAATAGGAAATAAGAAGTAGTCTCAAAGGGACACAAGGCATCCACGAGGGTGGAGGGCGCGCCCTAGACCCCTGGGTGCGCCCCCTGCCTCGTGGGCACCTTGTGTGCCCTCCGAACTCTGTTTTCTTGCACGATACTTCTTTTTGTCGGTAAAAATTCATTATATACTCTCCCGAAGGTTTTGACCACTGCACCACGCAAATATCCTATATTTTTGTTTTGAGCTGTTTTTCTGACAGATCTAGATCACCATGGCGTCTCCAAGTGCCCCCAAGGACAAGTTCTTCAAGAAGGTCATCAACACCTACCTCGCGGAAGTGCTACAACATCCTCAAACCATTGAGATGCGTGAGGGGTTGCTGCACATCCGCGATGTTGAGGGACCAAGGAGGACCGAAAGCATGGAGACAAGCCTCGAGGCAATGGAGCAACAAGTTTCCAAGTGCCAGGAGATGGTGGAAGGTGGACTCAATGCCAATCATATAATGATCACAGAGTTCACCAACAACCACAAGCTGGATGCCAAGAACATTGGGGAGGCCATCTTCAAGCTTCACGAGAAAATTGAGCGCCTCCAAGCCAAGATCTATGACCTGCAAAACCAAAACTGTGAGTATGAATATAGATTCAAGAGGATGAGTTTGGTTGCAGATTTGAGGATCCCGGAGACTCGATCATCCTTTTACGATGGTGAGCCTATGCCTTGGAAGATGGACGACAAGCCTACATCATCAACAGCTCCACCATCACCACCCCCGAGGAAAGAGATATAAACACATGGGTATGGGCACTCCCCTTCGCAACTGCCAAGCTTGGGGGAGGTGCCCCGATATCGTATCACCATCACACCTTTATCTTTACCGTTTTTCTTAGTTCGATCCTTTTAGTAATATCTTGATCTACTAGAATAAAGTTTTAGTATGATCTAGTTTTGAGTTTTGCTTTATGATCCTTCTATGTAATCGAGTCCGTGAGCTATATATAATAAAGATTAGTGTTGAGTCAAGGGATTTGCTATCTTGCTATGATCTTGAGGGAATAAAAATAAAATAAAAGAGAAAGAATAAAAAGAAATAAAGAGATCATATGGATCTTATGGAGAGTAATGACTTCACATATAAAGAGTATGATGAATAAAAGTTGTTGAGAGTTGACAAACATAGTTTTGGTCATCGTTGCAATTAATAGGAAGTAATAAAGAAAGATAGGTTTTCACATATAAATATACTATCTTGGACATCTTTTATGATTGTGAGCACTCATTAAAATATGACATGCTAAAGGGTTGGTGTTGGACAAGGAAGACAACATAATGGGTTATGTTTTCTTACATCCGAAATAAATTATATTGTCATGGATCATCCAACATGTTGAGCTTGCCTTTCCCTCTCATGCTAGCCAAATTCTTTACACCAAGTAGAGATACTACTTGTGCTTCCAAATATCCTTAAACCCAGTTTTGCCATGAGAGTCCACCATATCTACCTATGGATTGAGTAAGATCCTTCAAGTAAGTTCTCATTGTTGCAAGCAATAAAAATTGCTCTCTAATTATGTATGATTTATTAGTGTGGAGAAAATAAGCTTTATACGATCTTGTGATGTGGAAGAAATAAAAGCGACGGACTGCATAATAAAGGTCCATATCGCAAGTGGCAATATAAAGTGACGTTCTTTTGCATTAAGATTTCGTGCATCCAACCACAAAAGCACATGACAACCTCTGCTTCCCTCTGCAAAGGGCCTATCTTTTATTCCTGTCTTATATTTTATACAAGAGTCATGGTGATTTTCACCTTTCCTTTTTACATTTTATCCTTTGGCAAGCACGGTGTGTTGGAAAGATCCTGATATATATAGCTAATTGGATGTAAGTTTTCATGAACTATTATTGTTGACATTACCCTTGAGGTAAAAGGTTGGGAGGCAAAACTATAAGCCCCTATCTTTCTCTGTGTCTGATTAAAACTTCTTACCCATAAATATTACGTGAGTATTAGAAATTGTGAAAGACTAAATGATAGCTGAGTATGTGGACTTGCTGAAAAGCTCTTATATTGACTCTTTCCGATGTTATGATAAATTGCAATTGCTTCAATGACTGAGATTATAGTTTGTCAGTTTTCAATGAAGTTTCTGATTCATACTTGAAATTGTGAATGAATTGTTACTTTAGCATAAGAAATCATATGACAATATATATATACACATAAACACTATTCTGATCACAACCTGAACTGCCTGAGTAACGCGCCTGAACTTCCCTTTGTACGAACCCGACCTTCGGGCTATCTTCGCAACCGTGGCTTCTCCCGCGATTTATTCTGGTTAGTCATGTTCTATATGATGTTAGTGTAATCTAGAAACAATTTTTAGCAACCAAATACCGGTTTTAAATAGGAATCTCGCTCGTTGGCGGATTTTGCACTTGGGTCGTGATGAAATTGCGTTTTTTGCAATTTTACTGCCTGAGTTGTTCGACCTGAACTTCCCCCTGTGTTAGGTTGAACTTCCGTAAAGATTGCCCAAATGGGGCTTGCTATATACCATTGGAAAGCTATGGACACCAGTATCACGACCCAAGTTAATTTTTTGACAAAATGTAAGCGGTTTAAGAGCAGTTTTGAAAACCGTTTTTTTCTTCATACAAAAAACATGAATCGTATTTTTTATCGCATTTCTAAACCATATATCGGAATGAGACAAATAATATGGCATTAGAAAGCTGCTACAAAAACGCTCCTTCCACATATAGAAAGTTTTCTCTAATTCCCTATGGTTAAAGCGTAATTTGGAAAATCCTAAAATTTCACAAACCGAACAGCCGAGATGGTATTTTCGATACCATTTCTAAACGGCTAATCCAATTGATGCAAATGATATGGCATTGGAAAGCTTATGAAAATGCGCTACTTTTTCATATTTAAAGTTTTTTCTAATTTTGGACAGTTTAAAAGTAATTTAGAAAACGGGACAAGTTCCACCGAGTTTGTATTTTCAATCTAATTTTTTAACCGTAAGTCCGAATGTAGCAAATGATACGTCGTTGGAAAGCTTGAGGAAATGCGAAACTTTTTTTATGTATTGTTTCTCCTAATTCCTGACGATTTTAAGTCAATTTTGAAAATGGCCGAAAATGTATTTTTGCCGTAATTTCTACAAACTTGATCAGAATGGGGCAAATAATATACCGTTGAAAAGCTTCGGAAAATGCGAAACTTTTTTATGTTGATGGTTTTCTCTTATTCCTAGCCGTTTTTAAGTAATTTCAAAAACGGTGGGATCATTCGTTCTGCCTCTATCGCGAAAAAGATTCTTCGAAAATGCACCTCGTGAAGAACTTGAACTTCTCAGCATGTCTACTTGAACTTCATTCTGTTTTCGACGTGCTTTTTTTTTGCTCGCAGATCTCCATCCACTACTCGTAGTTCTCCATCCACTCCTCAGAATTCAGCGAGTGATATACCGATTTAAAGCTGCTATAAACATGCAACTTTCCTGTGTTGATCATTTTTTAATACTCGCGATGGTTTGAAAAGTTTTTCATCTGTAATACATTCAGTGTAGTAGTTGAACTTCCTGCTGTTTTCACATTGAACTTCTGTGACGTATTTTCGTTTATAGTTTTCTCATCCATTCGTAAGTGTTACACAAATGATTTTCCTTTTATACAAACCCTGCCCACAATAAAATTTTTAACTTTCTCTGACCGAGGACTTGAACTTACACAAATGATATTCCTACCATTTTGAAGTAAATTAGAAAATGATGAGATCATGATTTCTGCCTTCATCACAAATGGAAATGCACTACGTGAAGTAGCTGAACTTCGCAGGCATGTTTGTTTGAACTTCACTCTGTTTTTGACGTGTTGTTTTTTGGCCGTAACTCTCAAACCACTTACCGGAATTGAGAAATTGATGCACCGATGGAAAGTTTGTTGAAAACACGCAACTTTTTTGTGTTGATCAGTTTTTCATACTCGTGATGGTTCAAAAAAATTGATGCGTAAAAATGTGTTTTTAAGGGTATAAAAAAAGTTTTAAACCATTCGTCGGAATATAGCGTACAATATACCGTCAGAAAGCTTATGAATAGGAGCATCTTTTTCATGTAAACATACATTACACATTTTTGTCGTTTGAAAGCAGTTTTAAAAACGGCAAAAACAACGTCATTTTTTGCCTGTTTTTACATGTAATTGAAGGTCGGACGTCTCGCACTAGAGATCTTGAACTTCACCGGGAGGAGCACGTGAACTTTTTGCAACAAACCTTTTAAGCTTTTTGTTTTATATTCTTATATTCCTATCTGAAATGCATTTTGTGTAGTAGTTGAACTTCCTGCCATTTTCATCTTAAACTTGTATCACGTATTTTTGTTCAACCTCTCTCACAGGAATTTTTGAACTTTCTCGGACCGAGCACTTGAACTTCTAACAACCATTTTTTTCTATTTATGAGTTGTTTTTAGAAGTGCAAAAAATGGTGTTGTGTTTTTTATCTTTTGAGCAGGTAAATGTTGGGATTTAATAAACTCTGAACTTCTGTGTTATTTCAATTTGAACATCAACTTTTTATACTTTTTTAGTAAAGAATTGTTTTCAATTTTTAAATAAACACCAAATTTGACTACCTTCTCAATATGAACTTCATCATTGATAATTTAACAAAAATGGATATCTATGAAAATCCTAGGTTTTTTAATAAATATCAACACTTTGTAAACTTTTTTTAGTTGTGCCTTTTATTTTAATTTAAAGTTCTTCATTTTATTCTTTTGTAAAGAGAAAAAATCTGAGCTTTTTATACACGTCGAACTTCTTAGTTTTCTTAATTTGAACTTCTTAGTCTTATTCTTAGAAAAAAATATGTTTTCAAATAAGCATCAAACAATTTTTTTTAAAACTGAACTTTCATACTTCTATTTTTCCTAGAAACGAAATTAATTTGTTTTTTCCGTATACATCGAACTACTATGTTTTTTTTATTTTAAAATTCTCAATTTTTATTTGTTTAGCACAAAGGAAAATTTGAGTTTTTAAATTCGCACTTCTTTGGTTCCTTAAACTGAACTTCTCGGGTTTTTTGAAATGATGAAAATCAAACGATTGTTTTTTTCTAAATTGAACTTCTAGGATTTTATTTTTTAAAAGAAAATTTTAGTCTTTTTAACTTTGAACTACACTGTTATTTTAAGTTGAACTTCTATATTTCTTTAATGGGTAAATCATTCTTTGCTCAAAATCCTTTTTTGCAGACATTGAACTTCATGAAGTTTTGAATCGATAAACAAACAAACTAGAACCCCATTCAAAATATTTTTGTAATCCATATATGAAGTTTTGAATCTGCCTTGGCATGATTTATTTTGTGATAGAAAAACATAGATAGCTTTGTTGCCTAAGTGTGTGTTTTGAATTATGTTCTCGGTTAAAAATAACATGTTTTCTTCCTTGGGGCATAAACACAAACACTTGTAGTGCACACGAGCAGGCAACAAGATCTGAAACTTTTCCAGTTCGTGTGCACAGACATACAACACGCACTCACACCATCAGCACATGCACACATCGCTAGGACACGAACTCACCAGTGGCAGCAGGCCACAGCCCTGCTGATGTGCTTAGCGTAGAGCCATTTCACATAAGAGTTGCGGAAACAAACAAAACACGTATGAACATGTACTGAACACATATGCACACTGACTGAAAGAAGATGAACACGCTACCATTTTTTCACTTACTAGGTAATTCTAATACATGACCTTTCCACACAATAATATATGAACTTCTCGGAATATAAATTTCATTGAGCACTTTTCCTAAACACAGAAGATACATGAAGGAGGTTGAAGATGTGCATGCAGGATACATCAACATGTAGGAAAGCTTCGGAAGCTCTTCACAGTGACGATTTGGAGCAGTCCACGGTGACTGCTGGGCGCAGTACGCACGAGGATCCTATCCCGACCCAACGGGAGTGACCTGGGAGGAGGAGGCACACGAGAGGTGGCCAAGGACAACCGGAACAGGAGGAGATGCAGGGCAGTGTCGGAGACTGACCAAGGCGATGCACTGGCGACGGATCCAACCGGAGCTCTGATCAGTGAACTTTGTGCGACGGCATAGTCGACCTGCAGTAGCACGGGGAGACTTGCATGGGAACTGCTCCGTGGTGGGGATCTGAGGTGCCGGGGCTGGTGGCAGATCTGAGAGAAAGGGCGGCAGAGGAGGTGTCAGGGCTGGAGGGTGGCGACAGGAGTCGTGACGGAGAGGAGGTGCCAGGGGGCGACGGCAGGCGGCGGCCGTTGGGGAGGAGGCACTACAAAAAAAATACACTTCCGTGATGATACGTGTTTGTCACAGTAGGTCGCGTTTTCTATCATGCATGTACATCCATGACAAATTTATGACAGAATCAAGATAGTCATACATGTGATGTCATAGAAGTGTTCCATGACATTGCCAAAATTATCATCACGGAAGTGTCCACTTCCATGACGATAAATCGCGCGTCACAGAAGTGCTTTCGTCAAGGGTGACCGACACGTGGCATCCACCGTAACGGAACGTCGTTAAGCTATCGGGTCGGATTTTGGGTCCGATAACCCGTTAACAGCCATGACCAATGCTGATTTTTCACGTGTAAAATTCTCATTGGCTGACGGATCCATGCGTCAGCTCCGCGTTGGCACAGGTGTCACTCATCCAACGGTCGAGATGGGCCTATGATATGTTGACACGTGGACCGGCCCAAAAGTGGCCCACAAAGATTAAATGGGTCGACCCAACCGAAGGCCCATAAGATTTAGCAGACCATAAAAGGCCCACACGATTTTGCAGACCATAATGGGCCGGCCCAGCTAAAGGCCCACAAGATTTTGCGGACCACAATGGGCCGGCCCAGCTAAAGGCCCACTAGATTCTGCCGACCATAATGGGACAGCCCAACTAAAGGCCCAACATTCTCTGTCAAATTGTCCCGTCAACGGCCTGTCCTAAACTTGTCATCAACATGGCCCATGGTCACTTCTGGCCCGTTAACAGTCCGCTAAGTAATTGGACCGAATTACGGCCTGGTGTATTTCCGGCCTGTTAAAGGTCCAGCTTCATTTGGGCCCATTTACAGGCCATCAAAACTTTGGGCCCATAAACAACCGTGAAGGATTTGGGTCATATTTGGCCATGTCTGACATTCGGCCTGTTAGAGGCCCACTATAGCTTTGGGCCACTTTCGGCCTGTTAACGCCGGACCTAAACCATGGGCCATATATGGCCCAATGTCATATCGGGCCCATTAACGGCCCATATAAAAATGACGGTAATCTAGCCCGACCGAAGTTCCGGCCTGTTAAAGGCCCGTGTATTAGGTCGGCGCATTTACGGCCCGTCCGAATTTTGGCCTGTTAAAGTCCAGTGGGTTATTTAGCACAATCAGGGCCCAATCTCACTTTCGGTCTATTAAAGGCCCATGTATTTTATGGGCTCGAGATATTTACACCTGTAAACGGCCTATTTTTACTGAGGGCCCAAATTATGTTTAGGCCTATTAAAGGCCCACTATGGGCACGGGCCTACCAGAAAAATATGAAAGCTTATGCTGATTTAGGCCCAGATATTTTTAGTGGGCTACATGCCAATTTCGGCCCATAATCGTTTTTAGCCCAATTGGAATGGGCCCGACGAATGTTGCCATGTTGGGCTCCTACGAAGCTTTAGGCCAAATACATTACTAAGATAAACCTACACTATACAAAAATAGCATCGTAATTACTGCAGCCTGAGGCAGCATCATAAATGTTGTATCACAACAAAATAAATTCCAATCATACAACAAAAGGCCTGTTAGCATAAAGTTTACAGTCCTTCCAGATAAAAGCACCATCAGATGTATTGAAGCACAGATCATTTGACCTAAGTGCTAATGTTTCAGGCTGTAGAATCTGATGGAGCAGCACGATCTCCACCTTTTTTCCGCCATTGCTCTTGAATAACGAAGCGAATGTCTGATAGTCTGGTTTCAAAACCATTCATATCTTGACGACATTTCTCAACCACTATTCTTGTTTCTGAAACAACATCCACTAGGGATTGGACTTGTGTCTGGAGCACAGATATATCACTCTGTCTAGTAGGAAGTTTTTGTTCAGTAGGCGATTTGGACGAGCTTACCTTGACAACCAACCCAGAATTATGCAGGAAGGTGCTTTTGCACTATTAGTGGAGAGATACTGACGCACTGCAGCAAGAGGTGACATTGTGCCTATAGTAGCCTCGTCACCTTCAGGTGGTTGTGGTTGTTCGATCATTTGTTCCATAGCTTCCTGAAAGTTTGAACTTGTAGATTAGTGTACCAGATAAGTTACTAATGAGACAAAAACAAACAAAGTAGGTTAAACGTTTATACATAACTTATTTTGGTGAACTACTGCAATACATTAGCATGTATTGTAGTGCCAACTACAAAATAAAATCACTTTCGGAACATATGTCCATGTAGCATGCCTACTGTATTGTCTATTTCCTCACATTCGTTGACATCTAAGGATAAAGAGACATGGTTTAAAGTAGGACGAACATAGTATGACATCATTCATATCATGGGCAAACAGATATAAAACAAACAGGCTATTTTATCATTGTGTGTGCACGTGAACATAACAACTAGATTACAGATCAAGACCAAAAGAATACCCTTCATCTCTTTTAAACCATGTAAGGTGAAATGATACGTTAAGACAACCATGAATAAAAGTGAATAGAGTAACTGACATTGGCTGCAAACCAAGTAGTTAAATGAACACATCACAGAACCAATCAGTTCAAGGCAGGAGTAAGGACTTACAACAACGGCTTGAACTGGTGTGCTCATGCCCTTCATCTTGCTGGCGTGGCAATCCTTGAAGATTTGCACTGCATTCGGTTCAAGTTCTTTTTGGTCCGCACAGGATTTCCTCTGTATTTGGAACAAGCCAATATAGATACGATAATATGGCACAAAAAAAAGAAGGAAGTAGCAGCTATTTACAAGAGCCTCGCAGTGTGCAATATAGCTACGAGATCCTGTGGTCTGTTGGAATTTCACTTTAGGATAGTTGGTTTTGTTCTTCAAACAGTTAGCCTAGAAGAAGATACACTTGTAAGGCACGTACATAAATACAAGTTCAATATGTGGTATGATCAAATACATATAGCCTACCTGATACTTTGGATCAGACCAGTGTTTAATGAGGGTTGTCCAGTCTTCATCTGCAATATATTCCACTGGAGATGTTTGGGCGATTTCATTGTTAGCCTTGCCTTCAAAGTGAGATTTTCTAACGTGGTACCGATACTATCGCAGAGCAGACTGAAAAACATGAGTACATGCTTGTCTAGTTGCATCATCTTTCGGATCCAACTTGAACCTCATCTATTGAAAAAAGAATGTAAGTCTTATTAGGAGGAAGCTAGAAAGTATGGGACAGAGCAAGACAATATTACTAATTGCGATGAATAACATTACTTACAGATAAATGGTCAAGGAAGGTGTTAAACTGGGTATTGTCTTTCTCATTCCTGTACTGGATCCACGTGGGAGGATACGTGCATGACACCTAACAGCAACGGTTGCCTCTGATACTAACTTGGCTGACTCTATAGCATCACATGTCCTTTTAAACCTGCCTCAAAATGGATCTCCATTCTTCCTCCTTTAGATTTTGTTAATCTGTCAAGCATTATCCCTGATGTCTATTTCCGCTTGCACCGTGGTGCTAGTTCAACAACGAATATGGAAAGTGTTAGTGTACATCAAACTGTGAGAGTACATATAAAGGAGCATGCAACTGCAACTTGACTCGGTCAGGTACCGTCTTGGTGTTGATGCTCATGAGGTTCATCTGATCTTGCCAAGTCCTGTTGTGTCAGCAGTGCTTCGGAAGTAGTGTTAGGTATGAAGGCAGCTTGGGAACTGGCCAGTTCCGGAGCAAACAAACAAGTAACTAGTTGAGATGCTGGTACAGTTGAAGCGGATGCTACAGCTGGTGGAACAGGTGATATTGTATTTGTAGATTTAGCCGGTGGACTTGGACCTTCTACTGCACTATAAGTACCAGCAGAATCTCGATGGCAGAACCTTTTCCGTTTCACCCGACGAGTAACAACACTCCCTACTATATTATTTTCCTTGCTCTTTTTTGACTTTGCCATGTCAAGCTGTACCCACAACACAAAAGAATAAAATCACTCTTCAGAACTCATTGATGCATGATACAAACAAGCAATACTTTGATGTAAGACAATCGTATGAGGATGGAATATGTAAGAAAAACAGGACGACATGACATATTCACAGCTACGATGTGCAAACTAAGCAGAAGGATTTTCAAGAAAATAGAAGTAATGCAAGCTACACACCATATGAAAGATGCAACCAATATTACTCTACCAAGTTAAAAGTGTCTTGTCATAAGTGGCAATTTGAAAAATTAGAAGCAGTACAATGTAGAAATCAATGCAAGATGCAACAACTATCAAACTGCCATGTTAGAAGCATCCAATCATGAGTGACTGATGCAGGATACACAACAGCAGTACTTTGATGTAAGAACATGGTATGATAGATAGATGCAGTGTATTCTAGAAACAGAAAGCCATGTCATATGCACATGTATAACGTATAAACTCACCAGGTGCAATTTAATCAAAATAGAAGAAATACAGGCTAGAGAACATATGCAACATGAAACCAATTATCACACTGTCAACTTAGAGCAAGCACTTGCAATGGTGGAGTACCGGAGATGAACTCATCATGTAGACTTGGGACTTCAACTTCATTAGCAGTTGAGGGAGTCCTGGATTAGGGGTGTTCGGATAGTCGAACTATACCTTCAAGCCGGACTCCTGGACTATGAAGATACAAGATTGAAGACTCCGTCCCGTGTCCGGAAGGGACTTTCCTTGGCGTGGAAGGCAAGCTTGGCGATACGGATGTTCAGATCTCCTACCATTGTAACCGGCTCTATGTAAACCTAACCCTCTCCGGTGTCTATACAAACCGGAGGGTTTTAGTCCGTAGGACAACATACACATCAACAATCATACCATAGGCTAGCTTCTAGGGTTTAGCCTCTCTGATCTCGTGGTAGATCTACTCTTGTACTACCCATATCATCAATATTAATCAAGCAGGACGTAGGGTTTTACCTCCATCGAGAGGGCCCGAACCTGGGTAAAACTTCATGTCCCTTGCCTCCTGTTACCATCCGGCCTAGACGCACAGTTCGGGACCCCCTACCCGAGATCCGTCGGTTTTGACACCAACATTGGTGCTTTCATTGAGAGTTCCTCTGTGTCGTCGCCATCAGGAAGGATGCCTTGCCCCGTCTTTAAAGACGCACCGTTGCTAAGGGAGCTTTGGCTGTCGGCCAAACCCTCCGGCTAGGTGGTTTTCTTATGACCACCTGTTCGGCTTTTGCACCGACGATGACCTCTCGAGCCATCGCAAACAATCTTCATGTCAACTCGGAACTTGCCGAGCAGTTAGATCCAATAGAGATTTCCTCCATAAAAGAGCTCTTGGATTGCTTCGCCACCCTGGGAGTCGCTATGGATTACGACCAGATTAGGCCTGAAACCGATCTGAGAGAGATTAACTCTCCCCAAGCCACCCATCGTGTTGCCGTGGTAGAGGGACAGTGCGGCGACCCTTCATCTATCTTAAGGACTCGCTACGTCTGGATTCCTGATCCCTCCAAGACGGATGTCCGCGGAGGGGAGGATATCACTCAAGACCTGAACCTAGAATCAGGCGACGGACTAGATTCATTGGACGACATCCAGGAATCCAAATTTTCGAGTTCGGAAATTCCTCGGCCTCTGAGCCTCAGAAGGGGTAAGGCTTCGGATTTAATTCCACCCACCCACCCGAACATTAGCGATCTATCCCAAATCAGGCAAGATCCCAAAGAAACAGTACATCATTACTAGGCCAGATTCCTCCTGGTTATGAACAGGATAAAGGGCTGCCATGAGGAAGACGCAATTTCATTCTTCTGCAATAATTGCACGGACAAGGGAATACTCAACACCATAAGTCACCGTGATATTACACGCTTCGCTGACTTAGCGTCCATAGTACGAAAGTACTGTGCGATGGAAAGTGCCCGGAAAATCGAAACAAAATTTTGGGACAATCCGGCCCTTAAGGCAAGCCCAGTCTGAAATAAAAGGGTGCATCATCGCCAGACACCCGGGTCAAACACCAAAAGGCAAAAACCCTCTATAGGGCATGGAACCGTACTGGAAGGATGACTTAATGGACCCTGTAAAATTCATAGTATAGAGGACGCCACACCAACTCACAGCCTTAGAGCATGTTGGATACTCCGGTAGGTGGCCAAAATTGGCGAAAACCTCCTAATTCCGGAGGCCACAGAAAGCCACCCCAGAGACACCAATACGGTATTAACAGTCTTCGAGACCTTCGCATCAAATAATATGCGAAAAAGGACACTTCGCAGCCTGGCCGAAGTCTACCAAGTAGCAACAATAAACCCATGGAGTGACACGGCCATTACCTTTAACGCGAGTGATGAACCTAAATTCCGAACAGCCCGAGCACTGGCTGCATTGGTCCTCAGCCCAATAGGGGACAGCTTTCGTCTTACCAAGGTACTCATGGACGGTGGCAGCGGATTGAACCTCATCTATGAGGAAACTCTTCAAAAAATGGATATAGACTGGAACCGCATCATGCGAAGCAGCACAACCTTTAGAGGAATAATCCCCAGTCAGGAAGCGCGCTGTATAGGAAAAATCGCACTAGATGTGGTGTTCGGCACGCCGGACAATTACAGGTCCGAAGAGGTCACGTTCCATGTGGCCCCTTTCAGCAGTGGTTATCACGCTTTGCTAGGGAGGGAATCATTCACAATCTTCCAAGCAATACCCCATTACGGGTACATGAAGCTCAAGATGCCCGGGCCTAACGGGATCATCACTCTCGCTAGTGATCCGGACATAGCACTCGCACCGAAAACAAGACAGCCGCACTGGCCCTCGAGGCACTATCTGAAGCCCTAGCGGCTGAGGAGCTGACTGCGCTGTGCTCTATGGTGAATAGGGACGATGTGGTACTCGACAAAAGATCCAAATCCACCTCCTTTAAACCAGCAGACGAAATAGTCAAATTCCAAGTCCATCCAACGGACCCCAATAAAACAGCTTCCATTGGGGCACAGTTAAACCCTGATGTCGACGCCGCATTGCGAGAGTTCCTACGAGAGAACTGGGACATTTTTGCCTGGCACCCTTCAGACATGCCAGGAATCCCACGCAGGCTGGCCGAGCACAGCTTAAATATCCAAATAGGATTCAAACCCGTCAAACAGGCTCTCGGGCGTTTTTCCGAACCTAAGAGATAGGCTATGGGAGAAGAGCTAGCAAAGCTATTAGAGGCCGGATTCATCAGAGATATAAAACATCCGGACTGGCTAGCAAACCTGGTGATGGTACCAAAGAATGACAAATCTTGGCGTCTGTGTGTTGATTTTAAAGACCTTAACAAGGCTTGCCCAAAGGATCCCTTTCCCCTCCCCCGCATCGATCAAATTATCGATGCTACCGCGGGACACGATTCGTTGTGTTTCCTCGACGCATATTCTGGCTACCATCAAATCAAGATGGCAGAACCAGACCAAGCCGCAACGGCATTTATCACACCATACGGGCCATTCTGCTTCAACACGATGCCCTTCGGGCTCAAAAACGCCGGCGCAACATATCAGCGCATGATTCAGACATGTTTGGCAAGCCAGGTCGGTAAAACAGTGGAGGCATACGTAGATGATGTGGTCGTCAAAACAAGACATGTTGAATCTCTAGTAGACGACTTGAGGCTCACATTTGATAATCTCCGAACATACGACATTAAGCTCAACCCGGAAAAATGCATTTTCGGTGTTCCAGCCAGAAATCTCTTGGGCTTCATTGTATCCAGTAGAGGAATTGAAGCAAATCCAGCCAAGATCCGAGCTCTGTCGCAACTGGATATCCCAAAGGACCTCAAACAAATACAAAAGTTAGCCGGATGTGTGGTGGCTCTAAGCCGCTTTATCTCCCGCTTGGGAGAAAAGGCCCTTCCCCTTTACCGCCTCCTTCGGTGCACCGAACACTTCAAATGGACGGACGCAGCCACGGCCGGACTCGATGAAATAAAAGCCATACTGGCAACAAACCCAGTCCTGGCCATGCCAAACACCGGTGAACCAATGCTATTGTACATCGCAGCAACACATCAGGTTGTAAGCGCAGTGCTCGTCATCGAACGAGAAGCGGACGGACACAAATTCCCCCTTCAAAGGCCGGTCTATTATGTGTCCACTGTCCTCACTCCCTGGAAATCACGGTACCCGCATTATCAAAAGATTGCGTACGCGGTATTCATGGCATCCCGGAAGCTACGACACTACTTTCAAGAGTGTTCAATAATAGTAGCCTCGGAAGTACCACTTAACGACATCATAAACAACCGTGACGCAGCGGGCCGGATTGCAAAATGGGCCATCGAGCTCCTCCCGTTCAACATAACTTATAAGACACGACGAGCCATCAAGTCACAAGTTTTGGCCGACTTCGTCGCAGAATGGACGGAGGTCGAACTCCCTAGAGAGTACGGCACATATTCAAATTGGATCATGCATTTCGACGGCTCCAAAATGTTGGTCGGACTGGGGGCTGGCGTCGTTTTGACGTCCCCCACAGGAGACACAGTTCAATACGTACTACAGATTCTGTACACGGACTCCAACAATGCAGCCGAATATGAGGCCCTTCTACATGGTCTCCGGATGGCAGTATCCATGGGCATCCAACTCCTAGAGGTGCATGGGGACTCAAATCTCGCAATCTCCCAAATAAATGGAGACTTTGATGCCAAGGATTCGAAAATGGCAGCTTACCGCAACGCCGTCCTAAAAATGTCAGCTCGGTTCGAGGGACTTGAATTTCACCATATAGCCCAGGAAAATAATCAGGCGGCAGATGTCCTGGCACGCATCGGCGCAAAACGCGATGTAGTCCCCCCCCCCAACATCTTCTTGGAAAGGCTTTTCAAGCCATCCGTGGCATGGGAAGGGGAGCCGAACAATAATAGCCCGGACCCAACCGCACTGCCCGACACCGAACATTCTGACACAATCGGAGGCTCTGCCATTGAAATAACACCTTCAGCCCACGTAATAATGGCCGTCATCGCCCCGTGGACAGAACCATTCCTCGCCTACCTTACTAGGCAGGAACTCCCCGAGGACCAAAATGAGGCACACTGCATAGTGCGGCGATCCAAAGCCTATAGAGTCCATGAGGGAGAGCTTTATAAGAAAAGCACTACCGGAGTCCTTCAAAGGTGCATCTCCGAAGAGGAGGGGCGGAATCTCCTGGCTGAAATCCATGCCGGACTCGGCGGTCATCACGCTGCAGCCCGGTCCCTGGTAAGCAAGGCCTTCCGTACAAGCTTTTATTGGCCGACGGCCCGGGCAGACGCTCAGGACTTAGTCCAACGATGCACCGGCTGCCAGCTCTTTGCAAACCAAAGCCATATGCCACCCACCGCCCTCCAAACTATCCCCATCACTTGGCCCTTTGCGGTCCGGGGGCTTGATATGGTTGGACCCCTTAAAGGCGGAACCCACAAGCACAAATACTTACTGGTCATGGTGGATAAGTTCACCAAATGGATAGAAGCCAAGCCTGTTAAGACGGCCGAATCTGGACCTGTGATAGACTTCATATCCGGGGTTGTACACCGTTATGGCGTCCCCCACAGCATCATCACTGATAATGGCACGCACTTTATGGCCGACGAGGTAAAACTCTGGTGCAAAGACATGGGCATAAAGCTCGATTATGCTTCCGTCTATCACCCACAAACTAACGGCCAGGTCGAACGTGCAAATGGTCTTATCATGAGAGGCATCAAACCCAGACTAGTGCGGTCCCTCAAGGAATCTAACACGCACTGGGTAGAGGAGCTCGACTCCGTACTCTGGGGGCTGCGGACCACGCCGAATTGCACCACCGGATACACACCATTCTTCATGGTGTACGACGCAGAGGCAGTTCTGCCTTGCGACATAATTCATGACTCACCTCGAGTGCGCATGTACGAGGAAAGAGAAGCCGAGCTCGATCGACAGGACAGTTTGGACGCATTAGAAGAGGAGCGTGACGTGGCGAAATCCCGTTCCGCATTCTATCAACAGCAAGCTCGAAGATACCAAAGCAGAGAAGTACGGGCCAAAAATTACAACATTGGCGAATTAGTTCTACGCCTGTCGGACAAGAAAAAGGACAAACTCAAGCCTAAGTGGGAAGGTCCCTTCATAATTGACCAAGTCCTGACTGGTGGAGCGTACCGCCTGCGAAACGCATAGGATAACCGACTCGAGCCGAACCCATGGAACGCAGCCTGTCTCCGAAGATTCTATGCCTAGCGCCGGATCCTGTGTTCGTCTCCTTACTCTGTCCATTTTTTATATATTGTCCGTCTTACATTTCTCTCCTTCTCCCTTTTTCTCTCTCTTATAACCATTAAAGGCTCACAAATTGACGCGCTATCCGCGCTCAGTAAACCTGGGGGCTTCTTTAAACAGAAGCTTATTTATACGGGCTTCATGCCCAACACATGTGTCAAACTTCCGCATGTACCTTTTATTCACCATTATATGCATCGATATGACTTAAGTTTTGGCCAAGCTAGGTTGCCTGGCTCCTGTGCTTACCCCTACGTTCCCGATTATTTGGCTAGGTGGTAAAGGGAGCACCTCTGCGATTGTTACTGCCGGATCAGCCGGACGTGTACCTCAGACTGGGTGAAGCCGAAAGCTAGTGTTCTTAAGAGAATATTCGGTCGGTGAACTAAAGATGATCTTTTTCTTTATCTATGTGCCCCCAAGCGTTTTTCCTGCATTTCTTTTCGCAACATGGACATGCACTTTAGGGCATGCCCCCCAGGGAAAGGAACCCCTAATGGAACTATTCTCCCTGGAAGATGTTTCTTACTAACCATGTAATATAACATAACTAGTCGGGCGCTTGTCTGTTCACGCACTAATGACCCCTACGCCTGGTCTCCACGCATTCCCCGGTTCCTATATAACCGCATGGGAATTCGGACACACTCCGGACCGTCAGGCCCCGAGGTTGAAGCGAAAAGGTTGGCCATGACAAATGATCTACAATCCGGCTAGAAGGCATTATAAATGTCAATTCGATTACATAGTCATTTTGACTGATTGTATTCCTCTTCAATACCATCTAACAGGCTGTCTAATTTACAGTCCTGCTGGGAATACTTTGCAGCCAGCTCTACTTGGCCGTACACTAAGCTTATAGGGATCTCCTTCCCATCGGGCCCTATAGGACCGACCTCGGCCATGTGGTTGGGGTCAGCCTTTGAGTATCGCGTCTTCACCATGGCCCAGGCCTCCCTAGCGCCTTGACGGCAGGCTGATATCTTCCACAATTGGAAGCGCCACCGTGCTCCCTTTAGCTTCTCCGCAAGCTCTCCAATACCTTCGGGCATGGAGACGGATGGCCATAGGGCCTGGGCGACGCCTCGCATCGCCTGCCGAACTCAATCGAGCAGTTGCGAGAGCTAGGGAAGAAGGTCACCCGTAGAACCGGGCACCTCCTCCGCCGGACGACCTGTTAACACACCTACAGACACTGCTCTGTTAGTCGACTTCCCCGCCGAACTTTCTTTCAAAAGGTTCGTTCAAGCACTTACTAAATATGACGCGCCGAAGCCGCTGATTCTCCTTTAGGAGTCTGATAGCTCGGCACGAACATCTTTCAGCTCGACGCCCAGCCGGGTGTTGGCATCTTGGAGAACATTCTTCTCCCCCATCACCTTTAATAGCACCCTCTCACCAGCCTTTAGCTGGCGTAGGAGATGTTTCTTTTCCAGATTCAATCCAGCGCCATCTGCAATTTTATTTGTCAGATTCGCACCAAATCCGTGCTTCGCAAAACACTTATCTTTCGAAATGTATATTACTAGAGGGGGCCTCCTTAGGCTCCCCTGCCGCGGCTAGTGCGGCCTCCAGTTGGGCTTTGCACTCTTCCAGCTCCTGGGACAGTAGGGAATTCTTTTCTGTAAGAACCTGCATTGATCCTTAAACCAGTTATTCTAACTGTTTCAAGTCTCGGGGGCTACTGCTAAATATATATTTACCAAAATTTTCTTACCCGTATGTCTTTTACATAATGCTCCGTGGCTCTGGCTAGACCATTTTGAGCAGCACGGAGGTGCGCATCTCCCGAATTGAAGGCATCTAACGCCTCTTGGGAGAAGCAAGCGTCGTGAAGAATTGTCCGGCGACGCATGTGGTTCATATCACTTTCCACCTCAGAGTTGGTGGCAGACAACCCGTCCGCATCCTCCGTCGGAGGAACGTCCGGCACGCGCCTTGTGTTCGCCTCCGCCCCCGGACCAGGCTTTGGAGCCTGGCTGGTGGAGGCGCGATTGGCAGCCTCTCCGGATATAGTCCGGCGAGGTCTCTTTGTCCTGAAGAGGGCGCGAGTGTCAAATGTGCCTCGAAGGTATAACAACTGGGATAGAGGGGCGCGTCATACTTTTGCGCTGATGCCTCGGTCCGGACTGCACCTCTTTTCTGCCCACGGGGCCCTGCGGCCCCTCGTTGTCTTGTCGCCGCAGGTTCGGCCTTCCGCCTCAACAACCTCCCCTGCAAAGTTCGGTTGCAATCAGGTAATTGAACACGCATGGACGGACCCCTATCTGGGGTACTGGGACTTCGATCTTAGGTACCTGGGGCGTCGGGATTAGCCCTGGGTAATCGGCCGTAATGGCCACCAAGGTGTTGTCCTCGCTCAATTGATGGAACACTCCATCAATCAGCTCCACAGATATGTCCAGATCCTCGTGAGAGGCCGGATCGAGAGACCGTCCTGGGTCCTCGGGTTGTGGAGGCGGGCTGCTTATTTCCTTAACAGCCCGGCGCAGTTCTTGCGTTGAGGTCATCAGACTAAGTATTTAACAATGGGAACACTAAACGGATGAGCAAGTAGATGCGACCACTTACCCAGCTTGGGGGATTGTGCATAGATAACCCACCCTGTGGGTTGACGCGGAGAAATTCCTCCTCTTCTCCCTTGTACAAAGTGGAAAAGATCTTTAATAGAGCGGCAACTGAATCTGGCCCTTTACGGCCGTAGCGGGTGGCGTCGTCCTCCCCGTTGAAATCCCACATGGGGTGGCTTCTATACTGAAGCGGCTGCACCCCTTGCATGATGCATTCGGCCATAACTCCGATCATGGTTAGTCCGGAATGGGCCAACAATCTTATTCAGCCCATCAGGTAAATGATGTTCCTGTCACTTTCCCTTTGAGGGCTCCATGGACGCCAGCTTAGGCGCTTCTTTAAGGGAGCACTATCGAATTCTGGGAGGCCGATCCGGACAGGATCCAGCAGCGGGACGTCTTCTATATAGAACCATTCCGAGGGCCAATCTTCGGATGCCTTCTTTGGGGTTCCGGACAGATATCCGGTCCCGGCGATGCGCCATACTTCGGCTCCGCCCACTTGATACATTGACCCTTTCTTGGAACGGGGCACGTGGAAAAATAGCTCCTTCCACAGTCCGAAATGAGCTTCAATACCCAGGAACAACTCGCAAAGGGCTACAAAGCCTGCAATATGCAATACTGAGGCAGGCGTGAGATGATGTAGTTGGAGGCCGTAGAACTCCAGCAGCCCCCGGAGAAATGGGTGGATGGGAAATCCGATCCCCCTTATTAAGTAAGGGACAAGGCACACCCGCTCTCCTTTGGATGGATTAGGGGCATTCTCTGCTTGCTCTCCGCCGTTGTAGATGGCAAGACCGGCTCGAACCGGGACCATATAGGCCGGGAGAGAAATCCCTTGGTCTGGAGCGTCACTAGCTCGCTGGGCGGAGTAGAACATGTCTCCCAATATCCAGGCTTAGGGCTGGAAGGGCGAGCGGAGGAGTTGTGGCGGCTGGCCATGGTGGAATGTACCTTTGCCGGATGCGCTCTGATGAACACTCGTGGAGAGGAGAAGGTGTGGATTGGATCTAAATCCTCATCCCCTTAAATAGGGCAGCTCATTTACGCGACTAGGGGTGTGAACGAAAAAACACTCAGACTTTTCATATTCGTTTGACACGTGGGAAACGGCCATTATTGGGCGTAGAAGCCAAGGAGCGCGACATCTACAAGAAACCGGACTTTATTCAAATAGGTACACGGAATTTGGAGGAGAACCCGCCTTGCAATGCCGAAGACAATCTGCGCGCCAGACTTATAGTCATTGAAGCCTGGTTCGGGGGCTACTGAGGGAGTCCTGGATTAGGGGGTGTTCGGATAGCCGAACTATACCTTCAAGCCGGACTCCTGAACTATGAAGATACAAGATTGAAGACTCCGTCCCGTGTCCGGAAGGGACTTTCCTTGGCGTGGAAGGCAAGCTTGGCGATACGGATGTTCAGATCTCCTACCATTGTAACCGACTCTATGTAACCCTAACCCTCTCCGGTGTCTATATAAACCGGAGGGTTTTAGTCCGTAGGACAACATACACATCAACAATCATACCATAGGCTAGCTTCTAGGGTTTAGCCTCTCTAATCTCGTGGTAGATCTACTCTTGTACTACCCATATCATCAATATTAATCAAGCAGGACGTAGGGTTTTACCTCCATCGAGAGGGCCCGAACCTGGGTAAAACTTCGTGTCCCTTGCCTCTTGTTACCATCCGGCCTAGACGCACCGTCCGGGACCTCCTACCCGAGATCCGCTGGTTTTGACACCAACAGCAGTAGCAGTGGCAAATCTAGAGAGTCTCTATTTGCGTCGGTGCAGAGGACCACCAACATCCCCTAACTTACTCTTTTCCTTCCTATTTTCTGATATTGCCTTATGAATTCAAAACCACAAGAAGATGAATAAAATTAGCTCTGCATAACTGGTTGATGCATGATACAGACAAACACTACTTTGATGTAAGGCAAGCGCAGGATAGGAGGATGGAATATATACAAAAAAGACAACATTTCATATTCACACGTACGATAGGAGGATGGAATATGTATGAAAAAACAGTAAGCGGAAGGCATTTCAACAAAATTAGAAGAAATGAAAGCTAGGCACCATATGAACATGCAACCAATATCACCCTATCAGGTAAAAAGTGTCTCGTCGTAAGAGCCATTTCAAGAAATTAGAAGCAGTACAAGCTAGAAGACAATGCAAGATGCAACCTACATCACAGTCCCAAGTTAAATGTGTCTTATGGGTAAGTGATCGTTGCAGGTATAAGTTGTAAGCTACGCAGATGCAATTCAACATAATTAGAAGCAATACAAACTAGACATCATACGGAAAACGCAACCACGTATAACAGTTCCAAGTAAGAGCAAGCACCTGTGATGGTGGAGTAGGGGAGATGTGCTCATCATGTACACGTATGTTCTAGAAACAGGAACACGTGTCATATTCACAGGCATTATGTGTAAAGTAATAAGATGCAATTCAAGTTAGAAGCAATACAAGCTAGACATCATATGCAACATGCAACCACATATAATAGTGTCAAGTTAGAGCAAGCACCTGTGATGGTGGAGTAGGGGAGATGTGCTCATCATCTACACAACTATGTTGACTGTCCAGCCTTGTGTTGTCTTGCGAATCTTGTTGGGAGGATGGCAGAGTAGAATCTATAGAGACCCCCTATTTGAGTTGCTCCGAAGGACCACCATCATCCACTGCCGGACTAATTTCCTTCAGCTGTAATGATTTTGCATTGTGAAGTCAAACCGATAAGAAAAAGGAATAAAATTCGCTCTTCAGAACTCATTCATGCATGATACTGACGAACACTACTCGGATGAAAGGCAAACACATGATGCGAGGATGGAATATGTATGAAAAACAGGATGGTGTGACATATTCACACCTATGATGTGGTAACTAAGAAGAAGGCATTTCAACAAATTAGAAGCACTGCAAGCTAGACACCATATGAAAGATGCAACCAATATCACTCTGCCAAGTTCAAAATGTATGGCGTTTCAACAAATTAGAAGTAGTACATGCTAGAAATCATATGCAAGACACAACCAATATCACAGTGGCGACTTAAAGGTGCCTTATCATAAGTGGTTGATGCGGGATATGCAAGAATAGTAGTCTGATGTAGAAACAGGAACACATGTCATATTCACAGGCATTATGTGTAAAGTAAGCAGATGCAATTCAACAAAGTTAGAAGCAATACAAGCTAGACATCATACGCAACATGAAACCACATATAATAGTGCCAAGTTAGAGCAAGCACCTGTGATGGTGGAGTAGGGGAGATGTGCTCATCATCTACACAGCTACGTTGACTGTCTAGCCTTGTGTTGTCTTGCGAATCTTGTTGGGAGGATGGCAGAGTAGAATCTGTAGAGAACCTCCATTTCAGTTGCTCGGAAGGGCCACCATCATCCAATGCCTTGCCAATTTCCTTCAGCTTTATTGATTTTGCATTATGAGGTCATACCGACAAGAAAAAGGAATATCATTCGCTCTTCAGAACTCATTCATGCATGATACTGACGAACACTACTCTAATGAAAGGCAAAATCATGATACGAGGATGGAATATGTATGAAAAAATGGACGGCTTGACATATTCACACCTATGATGTGGTAACTAAGGAGAAGGCACTTCAACAAATTAGAAACACTGCAAGACACCATATGGAAGGTGCAGTCAATATCACTCTGCCAAGTTAAAACTGTCTCGTCATTGGCGGCGTTCATCAAACTAGAAGCAATACATGCTAGAAATCATATTCAAGACGCAAACCAATATCACACTGCCAACTTAAAGGTGTCCCATCATAAGTGACTGATGTAGGATACACAAGAAGAGTAGTTTCATGTAAGAACATGGTGTGATAGACAGATATAGTATGTACCAAAAACAGGAAAGCGTGTCATATTCACATGTATCATGTGTAAGCTAAGCAGATGTGGTTTACACTAATTAGGAGCAATACGAGCTAGACACCATATGCAACATGCAACCAGATATCACACTGCCAAGTTAGAGCAAGCACCTTGGATGGTGGAGTATGGGAGCGGAGACTTGGACCTTGTAATGCACTATCAGTACAAGGAGAATCGGTACAGATGCTCCATTTACGTTGCTGCAGAGGACCACCATCATCGCCTTCCTTACTCTTTTCCTTCCTCTTTCTTGATTTTGCCTTGTCAAGTCAAACCCACAAGAAAAAAGAATAAAATTTGCTCTTCAGAACTCATTGATGCATGGTACTGACGAACACTACTTTCATGTAAGGCCGCCGCATGATAGGAGGATGGAATATATATGAAAAACAAGACGGCGTGACATATTGACATGTATGATGTATAAAGTGTAAACTAAGCACAAGGTGCTTGAACTTGTTAGAATCGATGCAAGCTAGAAACCATATGAAAGATGAAACCAATATCACTCTGCCAAATTAAAAGGGTGCCCTAACAAATGTATTTGACCAAATTAGAAGCAATACATGGCAACAGGCTAGAAATAATATGCAATATGCAACGAATAAAGGTGAATCGTCATAAGTGATTGATGCAGGATACAAAAGAGAGGTAGTTTCATGTAAGAACAAGGTTAACACATAGATGTAGTGTGTACCAAAAATAGGAAGGCATGTCATATTCATAGGTATAGTGTGTAAACTAAGCAGATGCAATTTACCCTAATTAGAAGCATTACAAGCTAGACACCGTATGCAACATGCAACCACATATCACACTGCGAAGTTAGAGCAAGCACCTGGGATGGTGGTGTAGGGAAAGTGCGGTCTTCAGGTACAGAGCTATGTTCAATATCTTCATTTAGGCTTGCTGTTTCTTGAGAATCATGTGGAGAGGATGAAATTGCATTCTTTATAAGAGTATTGCGTCTCATATTAACCCACACGCATGACTGTCTCATCATAAGCGATAGGCGCAGGATACACAAGAACAGTAGTTTGATGTAAGAACATGGTGTGATAGGCAGATGTAGTATGTACCAAAAATAGGAAGGCATGTCATATTCACATGTATAATGTGTAAGCTAAGGAGATGAAATTTAAAAAATTAGGAGCATTGATGAGGGATACACAAGAAAAGTGCCTTATCATAAGATATAGTATGTACCAAAAAAAGGAAAGCGTGTCATATTCACATGTATCATGTGTAAGCTAAGCAGATGCAGTTTACACTAATTAGGAGCAATATGAGCTAGACACCATATGCAGCATGCAACCAGATATCACACTGCCAAGTTAGAGCAAGCACCTTGGATGATGGAGTAGGGGAGCGGAGACTTGGACCTTGTAATGCACTATCAGTATAAGGAGAATCAGTACAGATGCTCTGTTTATGTTGCTGCAGAGGACCACCATCATCGCCTTCCTTACTCTTTTCCTTCCTCTTTCTTGATTTTGCCTTGTCAAGTCAAACCCACAAGAAAAAGGAATAAAATTTGCTCTTCAGAACTCATTGATGCATGATACTGACGAACACTACTTTCATGTAAGACGAACACTACATATCACACTGCCAAGTAAGAGCAAGCACCTACGATGGTGGTGTGGGGGAATTGCGGTGATCAACTAGAGAGCTACGTTGACTATCTTCATTTAGCCTTGTTGTTTCTTGAGAATCATGTGGGGAGGATGACACTGCACTCTTTAAACGAGTATGGCATCTCACAGAAACCCACCCGGGTGACTGTCTCATCATACGTGATTGACGAGGGATACGAAAGAGCATTAGTTTGATGTACAAACATGGTTAATAGACATATGTAGTATGTATCAAAAACAGGAAGGCATGTCATTGTCAAAGGTATAATGTGTAAAGTAAGCAGATGCGATTTAACCAAATTGGAAGCAATACAAGCTAGACACCATATGCAACATGCAATCACATTTGACAGCGTGGAGTTAAAGCAAGCACCTGGGATGGTTGTGTGTGGCAATTGAGATCATCAACTGCAGAGCTAAGTTTACTGTCTCCAACTGCTGACACTGCACCCGTTAGAGCGCTGGAACGCTTAGTGCTTATCTTCGAATTACACTGGAGCGACTTCCGTCTTTTCTTTTCTGCATTCATCAACACTGCGTCAGAGTCTGAAATACCCATGCATAAAAAAACAATAGTGTGAGTATGGGTGAAGTGTGTGCACAATTAGTACAGTGTAAAGGTAGCAGATAGTAGGTCGGTGAGAAATAAATGATGGGAGACATATGGTAGCTCTACAACATGCATGGCACACTAAATTACTACAGGATTCTATGAAAATAACAGTCGACTAAAAGCAAATAGGTCAGTCCATTTTTTCTGCATCGTCCGATGTACAAAGAATGGGCAGATCGCCTTCATCTACCTCCAGCGAGTCAGTGTTGACGATCTTCCTCGAAACGCCAGTGACCATCGGCCCAGTATTCCTCCCCTGCCTGCACCCTCCCCTCGACCTCACTGCACCGCCGTGCTTGGCACCACCCCCTCCCCCCGGCCATCCATTCAAGTCCCGCCGACCTCCAGATCGGGCGCAAGCAGCTCCTACGCCCCACACCCCTATGATAGACACCGATGCGCCGCTTCCCCGGGGAACAGGCGGACTAGGTGCTCTGCACGCCTAAGCGGGTGCTGCATCTTTTAATTGCGGTTCGACTGACCCTGAATTGAAATCCAGGCGGGCTACTGACCTCTAGCAAAGGTGAAATAGTAGAAGGGAGGAAACCTTATGCATTTAGTATCACGAAGAAGATGCAGTAAGAAGCGCTCAACTAGTTTCTTTCATGGGGTGAATACGGTGTGAGCGGAGACGTAAGATTTGCACGAATAAGGGAAGAGGAGTACCTCTTTCTGCTGGCAGTGCTATGTCCTCCTTCTGTTTTTCCGATGATCTTCTTGTTGTTCGCCGGAAACCAGAAGTTGTGGAGGACGGTGCATCCTTGGACGAACCCATGGCCAAGTTGTTGAGTGTGGTGCGGTGGCCGTCTGTCGGCGGTGGGGAAGCAGATCCGAGGCGGCGAACGACGGCGTAGCGGGAACAGCTCTGGCGCGGTGGACGGTTGCGATAGTGGAGCCGCAGCAGTGAGGCGCAGGACGGCATGGTCGGAGTGGTTCTGGTATGGCGCACGTCGGTGTCGGCGTCGTGGAGGCAGCTCTGCCTCGGCTTCAGCTGCTAAGTCCTTGAGGGCGTTACGGTTGCGGTTGTGTTGGACGACGATGTCAGGGTACCGGCTCTGGCGTGCTGGAGGAGGGCGGCGGTGGATTGGCCGCTATGGGGTGGAGGACGGAGGAGGCTGGGGTTTTGCGGCTGGTGGAGAGGGCGTTTTCGCGCCCACGAAGTATGAATGGGGAAACGGAGGGAGGCGGGGAACTAAGGGGGAACAATGTTTCGGTTTGAGATGCGCTTGTTTGAAATTTGGGGAAAGTTACAAACTTTCCCCCCATCTGAAATTTCGGACATATTGCGGGTTGGGTGTAGGACAGTCATGTCAGGTGTCCCAAATGTGGGCGGGATAGATTTCGGCCGAGCGCATGGGTAGGCGCCCACGGTGTATGAATGCTTCTCTGGCGTCTTGGTGAAATTACAAACCTACCCCGGTTTAGACCTTTGGACATCGGGCCGATAGGCTACATGGGCCAGAGTCAGGACAGTAATTTCCTACCACCAAAACATTAGTCTCGCGCGGTTTCGGGTGACCAGAGGCCTATTTGGCGCTTCGTTCAGGTCCTCTTTGATTCACAGGATTGTCAAAATGAAGGAATAGGAAAAATGCAGGAATAGGGTGACATGTCCCATAGTATCCTACAGGATTTGAAAGAATGTTTGATAGCATAGGAAAAACAAAGGAATTCTACAAAGAGGTTTGAGTGGATGGAAATTTTCCTCCAAAATATAGTACAAATGGATCATATGGAAAAATTCCTAAGGATGCCAATCCTAGGAATCAAACGAGCATCACAGGAAAAATTCCTAAGGGTTTAAATCCTCCAAAAATCCTATGCAATTCCTTTGAATCAAAGGAGCCCTCAATATTTGGGAGCAGAAGCATTTAACGTTTTCGGTTCTCTTGAATTGAACTTTCAGGATTTGTCAACTTCACAAATCTTTACTCTTGAAAATCCTAAAGCTACGATTATTTTGGAATGGAGGGGGTACATTTGAATATACATTGTACACGAGTATATATTAAAAAATATGCAACTTACCTCAGTTCATGCATGGTTCCAGATATAATCTCCTTGTTTGCAACAAAAGTTAGATATTCGTATGAATATATATAGCATGTTCAAACTCACAACAAAGATTGATGCCCCCTTATACATCTGATTTACAAATGCCATTATCTCGGGTTCAAATAGATGAATGCACTTCCTATGAATTTGAATCTTCGAAACCCCCTTTATGTTGAATTCGACATGTATTCTATTTCGTAGATAGCAATTTGGAATGTATCCATGAAAGTGACAAATGTATAAAGTGCTTCACACTAACAACATGGAGTGCACTAATTAATGTTTATATATGAATTGCAAAAGCATCTATTGCCTATATTTCAAACCGCTCTCACTCTATGGATCGATAATATGAAATAAACACATGCACATGCTAGAATTCAATTGCAGTTGAACAAAGAGCCTACTCCTGGTACTGTATATTAGTGATAGGGGTGTGTACAAAGTACACGTGAATACCAAGCATTGTGCGTGTGTGTATACTATCGACGAACTAGCCCCCAAGCTTGTATAACATACTAAGGGCCTAGGGTTACAAATCATATATAGTCGGCTTATCACCAGTGGGCATAGAGTCCTCCGCGACTCTGGTAGCTTCGTGTTGTACGCCGAGTCCTCCACATGGGTCTTTGTATAACACATGTCGGTCCAACCTATATGTGGCGCGGGATGGAACCGACCCATGAGTCTTCATGTTGACCCACCACAACTAGAAATGATGTTCCCACCACACCACACACGCAATCGGACACTAAGAAAATAATCATATACAATAGTACAACGGTATCTAGCTCACGATACGTCTCCATATTTTGTTGATGCACTAACGGACTTTGCATTTGATGCGTGCTCCGTATTTTGTTGACGACACTTACGGTCATTGTATTTGAAGCGAAAGCACGATATGGTCACTGGACTTCAGAATAAGCTCATCACGGTCACCACATACATTTTGTCGTGCTAACCAACATGTGGTTGGATGGTTAGAGGACAGTGGTTTCTCGAGCCCACCAAGGTTAAAGTCCCGGTGCTCGCATTTATCTTGTGTTAATTTCAGTATTTTCCGGCGACGTACGTTCAGTGGGAGGAGACGTTCCACTCGACTACGAGGCACCTATGGTGACTTCGTAAAATCTCAAGATCATATATGTTGGCCCACTCTCTTGAAGGTGCTCATAGGGGTAGGGTTCACGTGTGTGCGCTTATAGCGGTGAGTGCTTGCGTGTATATATGAGCCCTTGCGTCTGTACCGTGTTAAACAAATGCATATCATGATTATACGGTCACTGGCTCACCCGTACAACTCCGTATTTTGTTGATGACACAATCAATTGACCAGTCAAACGTTCCACACGACGCAACTAGTGTTGCACCATCGGGGCGCGTAACCGTGGGGCCCACCTGTCAGCCCGTATATGAAAGAAAGAAATGGTAGTTTGAGTCTGTACTGTGTTAATAAAATAGGAGTACATTTTAGGGTGATCATACGGTCACTGGCTCACCATACAGCTCCATAATTTGTTGATAACACGATCAATTGACCAGTCAAACGGTCCACATTCAGCAGCGCACATTACCATAGGGCCCACCCGTCAGCGCGTATATGAAGGACAAAAATGGTAATAAATGAGTGGTTTCGGGGAGGGTGGGCCGGCCGTGGGCGGCGGGGGCTGGCGGTTCGGCCGGTGGTGGCTGGCGGCTCAGGGGGGTGGAGTTTGATGATAAACTGGAGGCCCTTGATTTCGTATCCAACGGCTGGAAAATCTAATGACCAGAGATGAAAAAGTCAGTCGACTGACGTGTAGCCTCACCCCGCACATACACATGCACGCACGCATGTAGGCGTGCAACACTAACATGTACAGACGCACACATGCTGGTGTCCAACACTAACACGTACACATGCACTCACGAACACACACACATACGCACCCATGCATGCAACACTGAAATGTACCCTTGCACACACGCAACACTCGCACGCCTGCATGCACACATCACACGACGCAAGACACACGTTCAACCTATACGTGCATGCACCCTTTGTTAAGGACATGGATTGTTACGAGTATTAATCAATCTTATCTGTGATAAGCAGAACATTGATGTTTGCAGCGGTCTTTATGAATCACAACGTATCAAACGGTCTATCAACATAGTAGGCTTATCTACATGAAAAAGTTGACGTCACACTCAATGAACAATCATCGGTTTATGAAATGCCCGCTTATGACCGCCCTGGCCCACCAAAGGTTCCTCTGTTGTGCGCTGCATGCGTTGGATCACTGACATTCATGCCATGCACCCAAAGAACCCACATGTCAGTGGAAGAATGGCGCGGTGTCGTAGGTCAGAGTCGAGGGCGCCACTCACGGCACGCCCGGCTGAACACGCCTCCGTGCCGCATTCAAACGCCTCCATGAAAAATGCCCGTGTGGAAGCCGAGAAACCCACTCTGGACACACATCCGTTCATGACCGGGCCGCTCCCCTATCTCCTCCACCATTTTGTCCACTCTTACAATGGCTTACGAAGAGTAGTTATTCCGCATCCAAGCCAGCTGGGTAGCCCGCCGGATACGAGCTATGCAGCTCGCTGATCCACCTCCCTCCCCTCGCCCGACGGAGCCAGTTGCCGCCCCAAGCCGTGGAATTTTGCCATGTGTTGTTTTCATGGACTAGCAAGATGCTTGTGCATTGCATGGAACATCAAGATGCATTTTTTTACAAACTTCCGCATGCATGCAAGGGATAATTAATGTCCTCCTTTGTCAGTACCACGAGGCAAACACCATTAATATTGCATCAGTTAGTGTTAGTGGCCTCGTATATCTGCAAATTGTAATTTTGATAGTGGCCCCTTGTATATAAAAAGGAGGGAGAAAGATGAGAGATAAGGTGAGGAGGAGTGGGGCGTTGTGGTGACTGGTGGTCGGACTGGGCGGAGGCATGGGGATGGACGGTGCATTATGTCTAGGTTTGTATCTCTCTCACACACACCCACGTAGGTGGGGGACGTGCACAAAGAGAGGAGGTGCACGCATGGCGCATGTACTCCCGTCTCTTTCCCAGCCACACCCGCGCGGGTACATGGTGGAGCTCATTTTTGTATGAAAAAGGCAGCCCACGTGGTAATTTGGCACGTGTACTGGTTGTCCACTTGGTGGAGGGAGGATCGTCTACCACGGGTGAACAAACAAATTGCAACTTGACGCGTTATGTTAAATTAAAAAAAGAGGCAAACCATGTGGGGCCTACCTTAGAGGCAAGGCTCTATACACTGGAGTACTTTTGATGTGTCCCGTCAACTCGCAGAACGAGGAGAAGCTTGCTTAGTACGCTGTCTCCCCCGCCCACGGGCGCGGTGGCTCGTAGGATGAGGTGAAGCTTGCTTACTAGTACGCCTTACGCCCGCTCCCTCGCCCACGCGCGCGGTGGCTCACAGCACGAGGAGAAAATTTTACTACTCCCTCCGTTTACTCCTCGTCCCTACTACGTACTTTGGTTAGTACTCCCTCCATTTACTTATACAAGGCCACTATAAAAAATACATTTTGCATCTATCCAAGGCCACAAATAGTAATCGAGACAAAAGTTACTACTCCCTCCTTTCCAGTTTATGGCTAAATTTCAAAATCTCTCCAACCAAGGTAGACGGTGAGTGGTCGAATTAATTTCGTATTTTGCACAAGTAATTAGTACGCTTGTTTTTCTCAAGAAGTTATGTTTACCGAGGCATTAATTAGAACGAATGCATGAATGACCACTAAATTTCCATGAACTTGTAAATGCATTGGTTAGTTTCCTTTTAACATTGCTTGCATCGGGTGATCTAACACACCTTGAAATCCAACATGTAATGGTACTACTACTAGTATAGTAGAATTGAGACTTATCAAACGGAAAAACGAATGTTTTTTAGATGAGCCCTATAAACCCTAGTGGGTACGTACTCCGTAAAAACAGATTTTTCCAAAACTAAGTCGCTCCCTTTCATGAATTCTGTAGTATACTCCTCCGTCGATGCTCCCTTTCATGAATTATGTACTTCTTGTCGCCGACATGTGGGACATATAGCAACCGGGTCGACGTGTCAAGCACCAAATAACAGTGCAGAACAGCAGGGGGACGCACCCCACTCGTACCGGCCCAGTAGTAGTAATGAGCAATGAGACGTCAAATCACAATGCCGCACTTTCCCAGATGGACGGAGCAACCATTATTTCACACTTCGGTTCGCCATCATCTCAAACCACGTACTAGTATTGCTTCTGCCTCAAGAGGGACAGGTGCATCGCCTTGGTACATCATGACACGTGGGACCGCATGACAGGCCATGCTCCCCCGCTGATCGCTCGGTAAAATCACCTCATTTTTACTATACTTCCTCCGTATCGGTTTACTACATGGCATGCACGTTGTTCTAGGTTGAGAATTTAACTGGCTATATATGTGATGAACAATACTCTAGCCTTTTAAAAAATGTATACTTTTGTACAGCAGTACTATCGATGGATTGCGCCATGGAGCAAAAATTGAAATTAAAAAAAGGTGGTACATATAGAGAGCGCTCGTCGCCAAATTATGCATATAGTACTATTAAAAAGGCTAGTCACAATAATGGTGTCCAGCACAACCCACCCCTCAAATAAAACTAAGAGGGTGCTTGGATACGTTTTAGTCCCATCACTAAAAGTAGTGGGACTAAAACATGCTAGCCTCACCCATGCTTGGATCCAAATGCTAAAAAGGCTAAAATCAAGTTAATGAGCATTTATTATCCTCCAAACCCTCCAATCCAGAACTCGCCTGTGTTAAATGAGAGGAGTTAAATGAGTAGAGAGAGGACTAATCCACATTTTAGTAGGGGTACCCTTGACTAAAAAAATTAGTCTCAAGACTAGTTTTAGCCCCTCTTTAGGCTGGTCGTAATGGTAGTATCATAACTAGTATCGTGCATGCCAACTAGGCAATTTTGATGAGGTGTCATAGTATTAAATGAAGAAAGAGAGGGTGGAGTATCATATCATGATACCATATCATAATAAATGCTATGCTACTTTGTGTCATGCATGGCAATAAATAGAGTACTACATGATACTAATATGTGATACTATGCATTAAGGAGGTAGTATCATACACTAGTATCATATGCATGATACTAGTATATGATACTCCCCATTACAACCAGCCTTAGTCAGGGGTGCTTGGAACTTTAGCCTCTTAAAGAGACTATTTTTAGTCAGACTAAAATAAGTCCCTTGGATCCAAGCACCCTCTAAGCATCCTGGAATTCTTTGACAAAACTAAGCACCCTGAAATTCTTTGATAACTAAACTGCTGGCTATATGATGTTGGCCATATATATTGTACGTATATAATGTGAAGAAACGAGTGGTAGTACTATACCAACTAAAAGATGAAATGTAAGAAATACTAGTATGTACGTACTGAAGAGTTAAAGTAATGAGAGGAAACATAACATAGTTCTGCTAGGGGCTCAGCACAACACACCCCTCAAATTAAATTAAGCACACCTGAAATTAAACTTTGCAACTATTTCGATAGACACTGCATTAGAACCACCATGAGCAACGACACTGCCACCTTACTCGGAGTCCTTGTCCACGTCCTCGACTTCGTCCTTGTCCCTCTTCCTCTTGGCTGATACTTCTTTGCTTGAACCGCACACTTGGTTGTTGCTCTTCATCCAACCCTTGTAGATATTGAAGCAAACGTAGCCATCCATTGCAGTGTAGTGGATGTTGTCTAAATCTAGTACATTCCGCTGCCATGCATGACGATGAAACGTGTAATGAGGTTTCTCCAGTTTACCGTACGAAGGATGAACCATGGCTCCTGCCAGGGTCAGCATTGAAGGCTGACGAGAGGACACCAACCGATTCTTCTGGAGGTCGAAGGTGTTGCCTACAACAAGGCCTATCCGATGTAGGACTTCTTTGTCGTTACCAAAGTCTACAGTAACGAATTGACTAGGTTACTCTCGAGGAAGTCCTTAAAATCCTGGCACTCAATGTCGGCATGGCATATGTGGAGACCAAGCATAAGTCATGCATGCAAACCTGGATCACGGTGGGCTTCTTCCTCTCTTTGTCCTTTAGATCCTTCTCTCGTCCCAGGACTATGGTGTACTCAACATCTAGCCCAGCGACCCACTCATCATCTGAGTCTTCGAACAAGCGTCTGAAGCGAGAAAGGCATCCTTTCACCGTCGCTGAAGAACGGGTGTAGATGACGTCGAACTCATCGCCGGTGATGGTTCTAACCTTGTACTCACCGCCGATCGTGGAGATTTGGGACGCCATGCATTTGGGAGGAGGGTTAGGATTAGTGGAACTGCCATAATGTGAATGGACGGGACGACTAGGAGCGAACCGCCGTAGTATTAAAGGATGTGCGGGGACGAGTAGGAGCAAACTGCCAGCGTGCGAACGGCAGGGTAGTGGCTTTCCATTCTCCCATGATACGGGCTTCTGAGAGCCCTTGGAACCGAGATCGAACGATTGCATGGCGTGATTCTAGACCTATGGGTGAATATCCTATCCTGGAGGGTTATTCTGCAAATTTTCAGCAACTTAGCATGCGACCGTTTGATCTCAGATCCAAGGGCTGCCAGCAGTCCGTATCATGGCCGCGCCTACCACGACCATCGTGTTGCTCGCGCGGTCGTGCCCTTGGAGATTTAACACGGTGCGTTAGGCTCTCTGATGTTGGCATGTCATACATAGTCATCACTTAGTCACTCATACTCCAACAAGGTTGGCTATAAGTGTATTTTTTACTCCTCTCTATCTCTTTCTTCGTACTCAAGGAAGAAACGGTGCTAAGCGCATGTATTTATTGCATTTTCCAAGGAGTGACCTCTTCCAATGAAATGGTGTTGCTAAGTTTGCTTCATTTAATTAGCTATAGACTCAAAATTGTCTTTTCACCTAGGTACACGCGCTTAGCACCGTTTCTTCCTTGGGTCACCAAACTAGTCTCTCTCTTCTTGATTAACTTGCCACATCAGACTTTATGCTTATGTGGCAAGCTTAAGCACCTGTAGGAGCAAGTAAAAGTAAGTACAATAGTGCGCTTTACATGGCATTTTTGCATATGTAGAGGAAAGAGAGGCAAGGAAAAAGTGGAGAAGTGGGCTCTCATGCAAGAGCCAGCCTCTACTACATGGTGGAGCATTGGGAGAGGCACCTGTATGGAGGTGGTCAGGAATCTGGGAGACTCACGCCGGTCGTAGCGCCGCAGTTAAAATGATAATGGCAAGTCAAATCACGGGGCCCCACCTGTCCAGCAGTAACTCGCTGTCAAATCACACAGCCCTACGTTTGCAACAGCCTACTTCCTCGTCTTCTCGCGTCTCTGTCGAACCGACTAGGCGGAGCTGCCCCGCCGCCTACCGCGCAGGAAAAGCCCCGCCCTCGACTTTTAAATACAACTACATCCGCTTAAGAATCCAATGATATACTTTTTGTGACATAGTAACTCATATTTAGCTAGTCAAATGGATGACCTAGAACTACGTGCAGGCCCTAGAAACCGAGACGCCTAAAAATAAAAAAACCGAGACAGAGAGGGTAGTTCAGCATGTATATTTTTAGATCAATATAGTCGGGATTCACCAAGGAGCAAAACCAAGTGGTAGGATGCTCCTGTCGTGTTGGCGTACCAACTCAAGCAGGGTCAATCCGCACACGAAATGGCGACACACTTAACAGGACCCCTTTGGCCGACATGTGGCTCATCCACCATCTTGTTCCACGTGTGATGCACCAAATTACAGTTCGGAGCAGCGGCTGGAATTGGAGGCACCCCGGTCGTAGCACCGCAGTAGTACAAAATGAGCGACGAGGGGTCAAATCACAAAGCCCCACCTTTCCCGCATTAAGCTGGATGGACGAAGCAACCATCATTTCACTCTAGGGCGCAAGAGCATAAAGAAATGTGAAAACAATGATGCGTGCGGCAGGTACCTAGGGCACCCTAGGGTAGGGGTCTCCACTACAGATCCTTTTATTTTGAAAGCACCTCCACTACAAATCGGCTTCTCCCTCGTCCTCTTGAAGAAAACCGATGATGAGTGCGGTTGTAGGCTTTGTAGGAGTACTACGGCATAAGGAGCCACGTCGTAGTAAACGGGTTCAAGCTGACGCCTTAAATATGTGTGGGCCGCTTGGTTTTACGGGAACGAGGCAGCATTTTGGGTTCGGGGACTAGTGGAGATATAGTACGTACAAAAAATTGTGGACGTAGGTTCGACCGAAAGGCAATGATGCATGGGCCCTGTATTTTGATATACCCGGGGCCGCGTGAAATTTGCTACTCTACTCAAAACTAGTAAGGTACACATGTATTGAACGCATGAGATTTCGAAACCAAATTATGAATAAATACACACTATAGTATGTAAAGCTTTGAGTCATATATGCATGATGTAGATGTTCGTTTAGTTCTTATTGTTAATCTCATTCAAAATCAATAAGTTTTATAAAAATGTTAAGATTCATGGGGTTGTGCATTGTACTCCCTCCGTTCCAAAATAGATGACCCAACTTTGCACTAACTTTGTACAAAGTTAGTGCAAAGTTGGGTCATCTGTTTTGGAACGGAGGGAGTAAATAATAAAGTAAAAAACAAATAATGGAAATTCATTTACAAAAAATAATCAGTTATGATACAGAAGATTCTAGAACAAAGGAGAAGTGCTTGTGTTTTGAGGTTTGTGCATTATGCTTAAGTTCAACCATGGAGTCTTCTAAATTGTACATGTGGCAGATCTGGTGGAATGTTGATGATATCCAACGGCCAGTAGTGCTCGGATTTGCCTATCTCCGCACTGTCGGGTTAGCTTCATCCAGCGACCATCTTTCAAAGTTATTGGCACACTATATAGTTCTTGTGCCATAGTTGCATGTTTTGGAAAAAAGCTACTAGTGGGTTGTACTATCTATTTAGGAATAGAAGATGTATACATGGAAGTTCTAGGGAAAGAGATGACATGGAGCATCTCAATTCCTATGAGTAGGGATTGGAAAAGAGATGTCATTTGGTTCACATCATAGGAACTTTTCTATTGAATATAGAGATGACATGTTTCTCGATTCCTATGAGGAGGGATTAGAAAAGAGATGTAATTTGGTTCATATCATAGGAACTTTTCTATTGAATATACGCTAATGTTTATTTTCCTTTGAAATTAAGGGAGTATAGGAATCCATTCATATGAACCAAGTGGCTCTAAAGCTATAGAAATGATACCATGTTTATTTCGTTTGAAATGTGGAGTATATGAATCTATTCCTATGAACCAATTGGCTCTAAAGGAAAAATCCTATAAAAATCATATCATATAGAGTTCCTATGATATTCCTCGACACTAAAGGATGCTTGAAATTGCTGCGGGTGATACGATGGTCTTTCTTTGTAGACTCCTCACCCAACTTTATAGTTACCTCTCGAAGATGAATGAAATGATATATACATGGTATTCTACATGTGCAATTTGGTACACGAAAACTCGGTAAAAGTTTGCGAGGTTCGAATTTTCAATAAAGCTATATGCACTGCATTTCGAAACGGAGGGAGCATACGGCAGTTGCTAACACTCACGTGGAAGATTTGTGTGTAGGAGGAGTGGTTGTTCTGTTAAATGACATGGCAAAACTGACACTGTCGGATGCCGATCTAACGGTCCTTACGGCGTTCGTCAGGAAAAGGCTTGTGGCGAACATTTGTCGGATAATGATTTACGGACACATGCATTGCATTGATACGTGCCCCCCTCTCTCTCACGCACACACACCCTCACGAGTCACGACTCTCCCGAGTCCTCTTGTAGACTCGCACGTCGCACCCACCGTCTATCTGCAGGTAGACGTCACGCACATATGTGCTCTTCACACCCTACCCTCAGAACTTCTAAAAAACAAAAGACGGCGCGCACATTTTATTTTAGCTCACACGTCACACACTTGTACTATTACTCTTACGGTGAACGTTCTTTGGGCATAGTATATTGTACTCTCACGAAGAGAAGTGGTGCATGCACGCACTAGTTCTCTCACACCCACTCGAGGGTACACGTAGGAGCGCATTTCTTTGAAGCTGGTACAACAAAATCACTCCACTATATATAAAAGTAGGAGCCTTAGCGCGTGCTTTACTAGGGTTCCTCTCGTTCACTCTCCCATGCTCTCCAGATCTAAGCAACACATAGGTGGCCACACTCTCTCTCAGCTCACGGCTGGTCACAAATCCGGCCGGACAACCTCGACCGGGGCAGGGGTGTAGGTGCATCGTTCACGCTATCGTTGGCGGCGAGGGAGGAGACCAACGGCTGCCCGTACGTCCCGATCGGCGACCGTGCCATTCTCTCCGAGAGAGCGCCGGCTCGGGAGGGCCTCTGACCCCTTCTTCCTCCCTGTGGTATTGTGGCCAAGATGCGGCCTCCCGACACCGTCTTTGCGACATGCCGACGACCCTCAGGTATATATTCCTTCGAAACCTGCCTTGCTCTACTGCCCCAGCTCCCTTCGTGTGGATCCTTTTCTACTTACGTCCGCTGTTCCAAAGCCACCTAGACTTCTACTAAGCCACGTGCTTTGCACGTATGTTCTGTATGATAGATACTCATATACCTTCTTTTTAGAGAGAGAAATGGGTACTCGTATCTTGAGTAGATATCATAGTGTGTTTGTTTGCTGATCTAAGGACTATTCTGAAATAAGAAGCAAATCACTTGCACAAATCAAACTGAGTTCCAAGTAAGAATTTGATTACAAGATAAAAGTTGTAGTTTTATTATATGATGTTTCCTGGGTTCCACTGATGTATAGTTCCAGAGTTGTTTGACGGTTAACATGCATGTTTATGGACTATTTTGTGCAACTAAATAAGTCATTTAGGTCTGACAGACACTCATGTCCTGTATTAGCTTGAGGTATAGCTTATGTATGACTGAAATAAAATATTACACTTTTTCTGTGAATAATAAAAATATTACATTTCTCGATGAAGCAGAATAAAACTTTAGCTAGCATCAGCCATGCAATGTTATGTTATGTGAACAGTGTAAATTTTGCAGTATAGCGGCATCTAAAAAATCCATTTTTACAGTAATCTAAAAAAATTAGTTAGTAGTAGAGTGTTTATTTCCCAGGTGACAATGGGGAACCAAAATGTGCTAGCTATTTGCCAACTTATCGTACTTGCATGTGAGGAGGTGGCAGCAGTTTCTAGACATTTCTCAACTTCAGTAGGTGCAATCCAGATCCAACGGGGACTTCTTTATTTGTTTACTTGGAGAGCAGAGTCGGCCATGTGCACAAGGAGTGGGAGCGAATCCGGCAGCTCTTAGCCGTCAGATCATGTCATCCTTTGTTTGATGGACGGCAGTGATATGCATGAGAGGGGAAATGAACGGTGGATTTTGAGTCAATGCTTGTTTGGGCGGGAGAACCGAAGATGGAGTGGTAAATCCAATTTCAAAACTGCCGCATTATAGTAGTAGTAGTAGATTAGAAGTAAAGCTATTTCATACAGTCGACTCAAAGCGTTGGTTCAAACAGGGAAGAAAGTGGGAAAGCTGTAGCATGAATCTAGGACTTGGTTCTAAGAGGAAACGGGGGAAAGTAGTAATATTTGTCACTGTTTAAATAACCGTATATCTTATTTGCACAAACAGGGATGTCTGTCTCCATATCGTTTCGGGATGTCTGTCTCCGTATCGTTTCTATCCGCGCAATCAAAAGCACACACCTCAGTTTTAGTACAACTGTGCAAAATGAGATGGCTATCCCTCGCTATCGTCGTCTAACCTCCCGTCTTCAAGGTATCCCTACATTGGTAGTAACTAATGTAGAATGACCAACGCAATCTAAAAGAAGCTTATTCGTACATTTTACTTCCTAATTGTAGTGCAGGGACGAGCGAAAACAACTACATCCTAGTCCGGAATGCACTTTCTACCAGTTCATCCATGGACCAAGGACTAGCTGGCACGGCTGCACGGCGGTTTTTTGGACAGGTGCGCGGACAAGAGGCATTGTGGTCTGCTTATTTCTGCAAATAGCGGTGCTTAAATTTAGTGGAATGCACAAGCATTTCAGCTAGTGAGTACACTGCATGGTTCAGTTCAGCATTCCAGCTGATACCACAATTATAATTGGTTATTCTGGAATGAGAGAACCTAACCCTGAATGGTGGCAACAAGAAAAAACCAGAGTGAACTCCAGGAAATTTAAGCCTGTCGGGAGGCCCTTTGCTCAGAGAGAAGCCTTGCTTGTTTTTTCCTGATTTTTTAACCTTCTCACAACTTTGTCTTTTGTTGTGAACTAGTATATGTTTGTTATGTTCTATGAATCATTGAGATGTATAAAATTGCTTAACTTATGCTTTTCAAGTTTTTTATGAACATGAGTTTAATGTGAGTGTTCCACATGAGCGCTGGACTAGCGTGTGAACGTTTGGAATTTATTACATTGTGGCCTCAATTAACTGCATGAACCACTGTAACAAGATACATTGTTGCTTATATGTCAGATTGCAGATTGTTGATTGTTAGCTGGTTGATAGCCTAGTGTTGAAGCGAGCTGAGCCAATGTGTTGTGTTTTGCACAACTGCTTACAAGTGGGGTAGCACCAACAGTGTTTACAAGTACTTATGTATACATCGGCGCACGGTTCTCGAACGAGTGCTCTATTTCATCAAAACACACACTGCTCGTATGATAAACCGTGACAACTTATGTCTTACCATGCCATATTCATGAAAAAACTAGTGAGGACGCATCTGTTTCGGCAACAATTACGATGGTTCTCACATGATTCACGGGCACACAAAAGTAGCAGTAGTTCCCATAGAAGGATTCAAACAGAGTACTAGCCCCAGAGGGGTCGATAACAGGCAAGGTTCGGATAATTAGACACAATCCAAACTACTATTAAACACTAGCTGGGGCAACTATTTCATGCCTCGATCTAATTTGGGCTGGACACAAGACGGACCTTTCCATGAACATCATCGAGGACGTCCCGCAGTAGCTCAATCCTGTGAACCTTCATGAAGACAACCTTGTGGCCTTGCCACTGATAAACTTGTTTGTGGAGGCATGCCACATCATCTTCCTGCGTAAGCTTGACAAGAACAGTATTCCTCACAAACGAAGGAGTAGCTTTGAACTTCTTGTGCTTCAGTACACCCTAGACAACATGCCTGACAATAGTGAGGCTGGAATACAACTCTTCATTGGTATAACCGCAAATGGCTTCCAGGATCCAACAGCCTAAGAACTCTGTTTTCCCAGTGCGTATATTCAGGTCGTCCGCCTCATAGCGAATGACATGTACAACCACACAATCCTTGTCTGCATCAGGGCTCTAATTGAAACAGAAACAAATTCTGGATTACTTTTCAGTATAAGAAACACAAGTTATTTAAACCACTATGTATACCATGGCATCGAAGCTAATAAAATTGTGCATTATTAATCACCACATACTTCCTTTTCTTAAAAATAATCACCACATACTTAGATGAAAAACCACAATCGAGATTGGCAAAGAAGGAAATCACCTT
>NC_041380.1:58911260-58920376 GCF_002162155.2 Triticum dicoccoides | reverse complement strand
TGCAGTGCCACGGGGGCTGTAACCTCAAACGGGGCATTGACCATCTCAGTATGTGGGGTTGCCTCGGTGGTTACCTCCATCTTCTTGGAGCTCTCTGTCTCGTGGGGATCAGCCTCCCGCGTCTGCTCCAATATCGGCAGATCTTTGCCTGGTTCTCCTTGGTCCATCATGAAACTGACGAATACTAGGAGTCCACTGAAAGGAAAACACAATCGCAATGACAATGAAACAAAAAAGAGAGTGAGGATCGGTTACTGATTTGCAAAAGTTCTTTTTTTCCTCTGAACAAAAATATACCAACATCACAGATCCGCTTACCTTCCCTTCGTTCGGAGAGAAGAACAGTGGTAGATGTAAGTGTTGCCTTTCTTGAAGACGGTGAGGGAGAAGGGGATTCAGCGAAGAGTGAAATGATGGTTGCTTCGTCCATCAAATTTAGACTGCGGGAAGGTGGGGTTTTGTGATACGACGGCTCATTACTGCCGCGCTACGACCGGGGTGACTCTCCGCCTGCATACTGCCTTCTAATTTGGTGGATGGCATTTGGGTCCACGCGCTGCATGGCCCGCATGTCGGTGAACAAAAGTATAACGTCATTCAGTAGAGGGAGACGTTTCAATGACCTAGGAGGAGCCAGAAGCGGTAGAGTGTCTCCACTGTACTAGTAGTAATTGTTTTTCTGGGTAGCTGTAGAGTGTCTCCACTGTACTAGTAGTAATTATTTCTTGGGTCCCAAGACAAAACAGCCCATCCACACTAGTAAATAGTAAAATCAATTCAAAAACCTGGGTGCTCTTCTTCCTCCTTGCTCCCACCCACCTCATGTCAGCTCGCTACACTCGTACCCCCAAATTCCTCACCTCACTCCTACAGAAAACCCCAGCTCCCCTTCTTCCTCACTCCAACAGAAAACCCCCAGCTCCCCTTCTTCTTCGCTCGCACTAAAACTAGGCTCGTCATTCATTACTCTGCTTAAATCCGTGAGCACGACGCGATGCCCTCAAGGAAAATGGAGTCGGCTGACCCCAGCGCCAAGAAGATGAGGCTCCTGCCAGCGGCGACGCCTATTGTAGATCCCGCACCCGGTAGCGCAGGGAGAAGCGGTGACCCCGCCCCCACCGGATCCCAGGAACCCGTCAAATCTCGGGTGGAATGCATCAGCGATCTCCCGGACGCCATCCTTGGGGAGATCATCTCGCTTCTCCCCACCAAGGATTGCTGCCGCACCCAAGTCCTCTCAATTCGGTGGCGCCCTCTATGGTGCGCCATTCCCCTTAATCTCGACTGTCGTCAGCTATCTCTCTTCAATGATTTTGAAATCCCCAAAGCCATCATCTCCTCCCACCAGGGCTCCGTTCAAAGCCTCTGCATCCCGTCATGCTACCTGAGCAAGCATACCATGCCCTGCACGGTGGACGCCTGGCTGGAATCCCCTGAATTCACAGAACTACAGCTGCTTGAGTTCTACTATTCCCCTGGAAATCACATACCACATACCGAACGCCATGAACTTGTGCCCTCAGCACCGATGTCCATCTCGGGGTTTTTGTCCTCTCTCCACACCGCCACCTTTGCGCAGTGCTACCTACCAGACAATCTGGTACTAAACCTTCGACTCCCATTTCTCAAGAAACTTTCACTTGTGCGGGTTCGTATATCGGAGGCCTCATTGCACATCCACTCCAGTTGCCCTGCGCTGGAGTGCTTGGTGCTTGTTTTCATAGTTAGAATCGGTTGTCCCCAAATAAAGTCGCCTAACCTTGTGAGAATTGGAATTTCTTTTGACGGAAGGCAGCTCATCATCCAAGATGCCCCTTCACTTCAAAGGTTGATCCTTGATTCTAGTCATTCACCGTTGCAAATAACCGTCCTCTCTGCACCTAAACTGGAGACCTTGTGTGTAATACATGATCTCTGTGCTCATTTCAATATGGTGTTTGGTCCATAGTTCTTCAGGTACTTTATATTATCATCTACACTTGTAACCATAAGCTGCATTTTAAATTTCTGCGCATAATTTTTATATCATCTTGGAGTGCACATTTTGTACTAATATTATGTTCTATGCTCAATGAAGAGTTTCTCCATGGATGGCCTATCAATGGTGTTGGATTCTGTTAAGATCTTATATATCCAAATGAATAGTTTTGATCTGAACAAGATTATTGGCTTACTGCAATGCTTTCCATGTCTGGAGAAGTTGTATATAAAGGTGATAATTTCACGCACATTGGAAGCCCGCATATAGTGTACTAGAATTGACCATTCAGTTGTTGCTCTTTCGACACTCTTCTTTTAGACCTTAACTGTTTTCAATCTTCATGTCTATTTAGGCAACAGGACGGGGTAAGAAAGTTATAACCAATCGGTGGATTCATAAGCATCGGGATTTTCTCACTTCTCATGAGATTCGATTGAAGACAAAAACGCTAGAACGATATGTAGTCAACCATGCAAACACAAGATTTGTCACATTCTTCCTGCTGAATGTGAGGTTACTATTGTTCATCAGGATTAAGTTTATCAGCAGCATGGTTTTGACGGATGGGTATGTCGAAGAGCAAAAAAAGGAGTTTCAGGTGGGCAAAAGAGCTTCTGAACGTGTCGGGCTTCTATTTACAACATATTGTGGTCATAATCCAGTAAATTTTATGACCCAGGATGTTCATTCTATGGACCTGACCGATCCATTTGACTGTGACTGCCGAAAACAGTGCTGGAGTTAGATGTTGTTGCCCTTTTCAATCTGGTTTTTTTTTGTAAACCTGATGAACAATTAACCCTCGTGCTTTTGTACAGTTTGTAAGCTGGAGTTAGATGTTCCTGCCCTTTTCAACACGGCTGTGACTGTCATATTTTCTTTGAAACAAGGCAAATGGCTTGCCATTCGTTTAATTTAGAGTGAAATGTTGTAACAAATCCAAACCAAGGGAAATAACATCACTCTCGCCGGCTGCTTGACCTCACCGTGCATTACAGAAGCCAAGTGATTAGCCCCCACCAGCACCCACAAACTTATTTCGAACTAGCACATCAAATGGGCTGTAAATTTTCATAGGAAAGGCTACATGACCGTGACAGATTTGGATTCTGACATTTGGGACCCGCGAGGAAATAGCCTATCCAAGGTGGTGTCGACTTACTAGCCAGTCAACAAACGATTCTGCCTACCAGCCATTGGATTGGCATCCAACATCTGTCGTGTATCTTCTATCTCTTGTCTTCTTCTTCCTCCAATCACCCAAACCAAACCACCCCGTCGGCTCCGCCTGCTCCCGCCTCCCATGGCTGGCTGTGCCTCCGCCGCCCTACCATACGTACCCTCCAACATTGGCTAGTCCCTCCCTCTATTCCCCCACATGTCCTGTTATTCTCTGGCGACATCAGCCCCAACACGCACCCGCGCCCGAACCAGTCAACCCTCATACTCCCCTCCGCCTGCGACTGGACCGGCGCATTTTCAAAGGCTCCTGTTCGTTTCGTCCGAGGCCTCATCGTCGTCCTCTGCCTTGCGGCCTTGGTTCGCTCGCCATGCGCAGTGCGCCGCCCTCTTGTGTTGTCAACGTCGTCAACAACCGAGAGGAACAAGGAGATGACTGTACGTGGAGAGGATGACAGTAGGGACCCACCAGCGTCATGGAAGTACGCAAGCAAGTGCCTCTATAGTACAAGCCCAAAAATATGGTTCCTCCTAATGGTTGGACATCTGGGGCTCACGCCATTGTCAACGTAGTCAATAAACGAGAGAATTACACTTCGAGCGACTGACACCAGGGACCCAGCAAGTCGCACAGTTTTTTTTGAGGAACAAGCAGTTGTTATTTATACTAGTTTAGCGACGGATCAGGGTAACAACGGGGCTGTGCGGGGGCTGTGGCCCGTCTAGCCAGGGTTTTATTTATGATTACCACATCATGAGCCCAGTTGTGTTTTTTTCTTGCTGAAAATGGCTAGCCCAGTTCTATTTTTTAAAGAAATACCCAAACAAGGCCTACTTGCTTTATCGGCCATGCTGGGCTGCAAATCTTTCAAGACGAGGAGAGTTTCATTCGGTTTGCCCATAAATGAGCTGTACATTTTTAAAACACATCAAACAAGGAATTAGTTTCATTTTTTTCATTACAAGATCTTAAATTCCATTGATTTTTATGCGTGGACAATTATTTGGATTTTATATTTATATAAATTATTTTTCAAAATAGTTTGAATGTGAATCGATATTTCTGGATTAAAAACAGTTGACCGCACCGAATTATGCAAAATTTCGTATACTTTTTAACCGTGGCCACAATACGGGGTGTGATGCTAACAAAAAGAAGATGAGCTCCAAAAAAAATCTTACGAATTAGAAAATGGGTTGTACATTATTAGAAATAATGGCAGATGGGATGTATGATGTTTTCCACAGATTTGGGGCTGACTTGTGCGCCTACTACAGGTTGATGCATATGCTTTCATAAAAAAAAGGTTGACGCACACGCAACACCCTGTCAACTTAGTCAACACACGAGAGCAGTGACTGTTGGATGTACATCCAACGGCTATCGTGCTTCTTCAATCTCTGCTCTTCATGCTCAAGCCGCTCAAACAAGCGCCGGCGGGACTGCCTTCTCCCTCCTCCGCGGCCGGCTATGCTGCCGCGCAGGCCTCATGGCCCCACCGTACTCCCATCACTGGCCTAGCCATCCCTCTACTCACCCACACCTGCTGTTATTCTCCGGCGACGGCAGACAAACCAGTAAACCCTCGTACTCCTCCGCGTGGGAAACAACTGCTGAGTATTCCCTGGCTCCGTGTCGTTCCGTTCCTAGGCCTCGTCATCGTCCACCGCCCTGGTGCTCTCGGCGCGGCCTGGTCAACGTGGTCAATGAACGACATCCATCGGAACTGGACTGTACGTGGAGAGGCTGACAGCTGGGTCCACGGCCGCACGCAAGGAAATGCCTCCTTATTACGCGCAAAATAATGATTCCTCCACCAGACAGCTAGGACCCACAGGAAGGGCCTCTGTATTTCGCGAAAAAAATGTTCCCCCCGTTAACAGGTCAGACCCACCAGCTATATCTTCGCACGCAAGGAAGTGCCTCCTTATTACGCCCCAAAAAATGAATACCCCCTGCTAGCTGGGACCCACCATATTGTTGGGCTGACTTGTGGGCCTACTAAGTTGACAGGGACGGAGAGCTTTGTCAACTTAGTCAATACTCCAGTGACCGTATGATGTCCATCCAACGGCCATAGTGCTTCTTCAACCCCTGGTCTTCTTGCTCCAGCCGCCCAAATCAGCGCCGGTCGTGCCGCTTGCTCCTGCCTCCCGTGGCCGGCTGTGCTACCGCGGAGGCCTCACCGCCCCCATACTACTCCCACCACTGGCCAGGCCATCCCTCCACTCACCCACACCCCCTGTTATTCTGCGGCGACGGAAGCCTCACACCGCAGCCGAACCAGTGAATGCTCGTACTCCTCTCCGCATGGGCATCCACTGTCGCATCTTGCACGGCTCCGTGTCGTCCCCTTACTAGGCCTCGCCGTCGTCCACCGTCGTGGTGCTCTCGGCACGGCATGGTCAATGTGGTCAACGACCGACTTCCATCGGAAGAGTACTGTACGTGGAGAGGCTGACAGCTGGGTCCACGGCAGCCGCAAGGAAGTGCCTCCTTATTACGCGGAAAATAATTATTCCTCCACCTGACAGCAGGGACCCACCGGACGGGCCACCAGTATTTTGCGAAAAAAATCATTTCCCCCTAGCTGCTGGGACCCACCGGACAGGCCACCGTATTTCGCGAAAAAAACGTTCCCCCCGCTGTCAGCTCGGACCCACCGGAAGTGCCTCCATATTACGCACAAAAAAATGAATACTCCCCCGGCTAGCTGGGACCCACCTTGCTGGGAGGCTTACTTGTGGGCCTACTAAGTTGACGGGGACGAAGGGCTTTGTCAACTTAGTCAATATGAACGATTCTAGCTCCAGTGACCGTACGATGTCCATCCAACGGCCGTAGTGCTTCTTCAACCTCTGGTCTTCTTGCTCCAACCGCCCAAAGCAGCGCCGGTCGTGCCGCATGCTCCTGCCTCCCGTGGCCGGCTGTGTTGCCGCAGAGGCCTTGCCGCCCCCTACTATTCCCACCGCTGGCCAGGCCCTGCGGCGACGGCAGCCTCACACCGCAGCTGAACCAGTGAACCCTTGTAGTCCTCTCCGCGCGAGCTTCCACTGCCGCGTCGTCCCCTTCCTAGGCCTCGCCGTCGTCCACCGCCGTGGTGCTCTCCGCGCGGCGTGGTCAACGTGGTCAAGGAACGACTTCCATCGGAAGAGTACTGTACGTGGAGATGCTGACAGCTGGGTCCACGGCCACAGCCCAGTTTTTTTGTGATTTGCCAAGTAAGTCGCTTTGTCACACCTGTTGGGCTGCAATTCTTTCAAGACGGGGAGAGCTTTCATTCGGCTGGCCGAGAAAATGGCCCATCAGTAATGAGAAATGGGTTGTACATTTTTAAAACACATCGAACCGGCAATTAGTTTCAAATATCTTTTTTTTTCATTTCAAGATTTTAAATCACATTAATTTTTATGCATGGAGAATTTGTTGGATTTTATATTGATATACATTTATTTTTAAAATCAGTTTGAATGTGAGTCGAAATTTCGAGATTAAAAACAGTTCGGACCGCACCGAAATATGCAAAATTTCATATAATTTTTTTAAAAGTTGCCACAATATGGGCTGTAATGCTAACAAAAAGAATACGGGCTCCAAAAAACCTTAAGAATTAGCAAATGGGCTGTAAATTATTAGAAATAATGGCAGATGGGTTGTATGCTGTTTTCCACAGATTTGAGGCTTTCCTAAAAAAAAGGTTGACGCACAAGCACTGACTGTTGGATGTCCATCCAACGGCCGTCGTGCTTCTTCAATCTCTACTCTTCCTGCTCCAGCCGCTCAAACAAGCGCCGGCGGGACTGCCTGCTCCTTCCTCCTCGCGGCCGGCTATGCTGCCGCGTAGGCCTCACCGCCCGACCGTACTCCCATCACTGGCCTAGCCATCCCTCTACTCACCCACACCTGCTGTTATTCTCCGGCGACGGCAGACGAACCAGAAAACCCTCGTACAGTCGTACTCCCCTCCGCGTGGGAAACAACTGCCGAGTCTTCTGCCTCCGTGTCGTCCCCTTCCTAGGCCTCGCCGTCGTCCGCCGCCCTGGTGCTCTCGGCGCGGCCTGGTCAACATGGTCAACAACCGACATGCATCTAAAGTGGACTTTACGTGGAGAGGCCGATAGCTGGGTCCACGGCCGCACACAAGGAAATGCCTCCTTATTACGCGCAAAATAATGATTCCTCCACCTGACATCAGGGACCCATCGAAAGGGCCTCTGTATTTCGTGAAAAAAAATGTTACCACCGCTGACAGCTTGGACCCACCAGCTATATCTTCGCACGCAAGGAAGTGCCTCCTTATTACACACAAAAAATGAATACTCCCCCTGATAGCTGGGACCCAGTATAGTGGCAGGCTGACTTTGGGCCTACTAAGTTGACGGGGACGGAGGGCTTTGTCAACTTAGTCAATATGCACGAATCTAGCTCCAGTGACCGTACGATGTCCATCCAACGGCCGTAGTGCTTCTTCAACCTCTGGTCTTCTTGCTCCAGCCGCCCAAACCAGCGCTGGTCGTGCCTCGTGCTCCTGCCTCCCATGGCCGGCTGCAATGTGGCGGAGGCCTCACCGCCCCCAACTACTCCCACCGCCGGCCAGGCCATCCCTCTACTCACCCACACCCCCTGTTATTCTGCGGCGATGGCAGCCTCACACCGCAGCGAACCAGTGAACCCTCGTACTCCTCTATGCATGGGCATCCACTGCCGCGTCTTCCCCGGCTCTGCGTCGTCCCCTTCCTAGGCCTCGCCATCGTCCACCGTCCTGGTGCTCTCGACGCGGCATGGTCAACGTGGGCAAGGAACGGCTTCCATCGGACATGGACTGTACGTGAAGAAGCTGACAGCTGGGTCCACGACCGCAGCAAGGAAGTGCCTCCTAATTACGTGCAAAATAATTATTCCTCCACCTGATAGCGGGACCCACCGGACGGGCCACCGTATTTCGCCCCCTTGAATGCTGGGACCCACCAGCTACATCTTCGCACAGAAGGAAGTGCCTGACAGTTGGGACCCACCTGGTCGAAGCGTACGTAGCATTGTCATTCTGGTTGCGAACGTGTAAGTACATATATAGTGGTCGATGTAGAGGCGCGCACGTGTCGTAGTAGAGGCGGCCAGGGTGCAAGAAAGAAAATACGGCCACGTATGTGTACATACGGGCGGGGTCTCAAACGCCTACTCGCGCATACGTACGGCCAAGGCTCGTGTACATGGCTGGGTCGGAATGGAGAAACAACATCGTCGTCGTGTTCATGGGCAGGCAACGGAATGCGTCGTGTTCATGGGGAGGCAACAGAATGCGTCGTGTTCATCGGGAGGGCTTGGACGGAACAGGCAATGGAAACGAGGCCTAGCGTACCGCAGAACGGAGGAAACAGCCTTGTGTTCGACCGGCCACGTTCGAAACGGGATCCTGGTCATCGGGAGGGGTCTGGTGTACCGCAAAATGGAGGAAACGGACCTCCTACTATCGAAACGGGGGTCATGTTGATCGGGAGGGGTGTGGCGTACCGCAAAACGGACGAAACGGACTTGTGTTGGAGCGCTACAGTCGAAATGGGGGTCCTGTTCATCGGAAGGGGTGTGGCGTACCGCAAAACGGGACTCCAGGGGATACTGTTCATCTCCACCGTCGACCCCCTCCAGCCTCCACGAGCTACTGTTCATCCACCGTCGACCTCCTCCAGCCTCCACCTACGACTGTTCATCCACGGGCTCCTGTTCATCTAGCCTCCACCGCGCGCTACTCCACCGGCTACTGTTCAACCAGCCCTCTCCACGGGCTCCTATTAAACCACCCCTCCACGGGCTACTATTAATCCTGCCCTCCACCATCTACTGTTCATCCTGCCCTCCACGGGGTGGTCCTGTTCATCCAGCCCTCCACGGGGTCCTGTTCATCCAGCCCCAATCGGCTCGATCGATCGGGGTCCTGTTCATTCAGAGGCAACACCA
>NC_041380.1:58871669-58911047 GCF_002162155.2 Triticum dicoccoides | reverse complement strand
TCACTGTTCATCCAGAGGTAGCATCGATCGGCTTCAGTTAGTAGCAGTAGCGAAGGAATCGCTCGATCGGGTTCAGTTAACAGCCATCGATCGATCGCTTGGGTTCAGTAACGCGTAGCCTGCAGTGCAATCGCTCGGGTTCAGTTAGAGCCCAACGCCTCGCTCGGGTTCAGTTAGAGCCAACGCCTCGCACACACGCGCGTACGTGTAAGAGAGAAATGTGCATCGCTCGGCCCCCGACCTCTCACCGTAACCGGGAACTCCCCGAAATTTTCCTCCCCCTCGCTTCTACCACTATTTTTTCCGTCATGGACGGCCCAAAGAATGTCACGCAGCTGCGTCTCCGGCCCTCCTAGGACGAAAATCCCATTTTCGGTCATGATTTTTTGTCATGAAGTAGGAGCCCACCACATCTATGATGATACCGGGTTTTGTCACAATTATCGTCATAGAAGTGTCATATGTATGACAGAAAAAAATTCGTTCGGCCCAAAATGTCACGGATGTGTCTTTTTTCGTAGTGAGGAACGTTGGCCGTGGGGGAGGAAGCCCGCGGCCATGGAGGAGGAGGCACGCGGCGCCGAGGTCCAAGAAGGGTGGCGATGGCGGTGAGATGCATGGTGGTGGCGCATTGTAGGGTGAAGGAACGGGGGCGGCGAGATGCAGGAGGCGCACGGGAGGAGAGGCGCGCCTGGGCGGAGGAGACGGCGGCGAGAGGCGCCGGATCCAGGGGGAGGGAGCCGCCGTCGCGGTGGATAGTAGGGGATCGGGGGAGGTTAGGGACGAGCGGTCGTGGGATGGTGCGGTGGGTTTTTTCTGTAGCCGGTTGGGCAGTTCGGGAACAACCCGATCGCTCTATATAGGGCCTAACGTGATCCAAATAACTATTCTGATCTGGGATTAGAATAGTGTTTTCCTCTCTCTCTCTCTCTCTCTCTCTCTCTATATATATATATATATATATATATATATATATATATATATATATAGGGTCGCGCTATTCGTCACCCAGGGTGAGGAATAGTTATTCCTCACCCCAACCAGTCACACCCCAACCAAGCCGTAAGAAAAGGGGGGCTGGGAGAAAAAATTACAACGTGGAAAAGGAATCGGTTCCCGCACCCAATCCAGCTTATACGAAATATAGATGCGTGGTAATCTTACGACCTCCCTGGGTAAGTTACGTCGTGAGATGAGGAAACATACCGGCTAGCCGAAGTGGCCGACTGGCCGTAAGTGAAAAAAAACTTCTTATATAGTATTAATATACCTGATGTGCAGCTGGGATAAGAATGTACTGGAGTAAATTTGGACCATGTAAAATGCGTGGATCCAACCTATTAAATCCCTTCTTTCTTGGAACACCTCTTTCAAAATATGTCCCTCCTTTTATACTAGAACACTTCTTTCAAAATGTGTCTACCTGCATGAGCTTTAGCTACTCTAGCACATATCCCTCTCATCTATTTAATTTCTTTGAGGAAAAAAAGAGAGCGTCTGATCAACTCCAAGGGAAAAACGATAGAGTGGAGATTTGAGAAAAAAAAGAGCTTCCGATCAACTCTGGGAGAAAAACGATATAGTGGAGAGCGGTCGAGCCCCGTCTCTCTTTAGAGCATCTCTAGCAGGATCCAAAAAAACCCGGCCTGATCAGATACGGTAAAAACGGTTGGGCCCGTAAATTCCTTACGGGTGGCACGTAAAAACTTAGCTGAACCCACTATATATACCAGAACTTTGCCAATTTAGGGTTCGCATCCGCAAATTTTGTTTCCCCTCGCGTACCCTCCGATGAGAATCGAGTTCCTTGGGCCATCGTTCGCCGAGCAAACAGCCAAAAAAGGGTCGGCCCTGATGATGGACACAGGCGGGGTGGCCGAAGGGGCTGCGGCGGCTCGCCACCCCGACATGACTCCAAGACCATAAGCTCCTCCCTCCACCCGCCAATGGAAGAATGGCGCCATGTGCAGGCGCGTGAGTGCGGCACACCTCCTGCAGCGCCGGGAGGCGGGCGTTCCTATTGATTTTTGTTTCATTTCCCCCCTCCATTTTAGTTGGACATGTTCACAACCATTTTAGCTGGACATGTTCACAACATGCACAATGCTTAGCTTCTCGGCGACGTCCTGCTTCGCGACCACAAGGACATCGTCCATGGCGGACCGGGAATGGCTCGGCGTGCTTCTCCTTGCCACCCCCCTCAACAATGAGGATGACAGTAACGCCGAGGTGAGATACTGAAATACATGGCAACATGAGTGCTCTCTTTAGGCAGAAAATGCATGTACTGTGCCTATTGATTCTTTGCGTCCTTTTCAAAAAAAATGATTCTTTGTGTTTTCTGACATTTTTATCAACAAATGAGATGTACTTTGTGATTTGTTTAAAATTGCATCAATGGAATATTTTAAATGCGATGTGTTTAATTTGAGGTTCAGCTCTTGGAGTAGTCTCTTTCTTATTTACTTTGATAGCAGGCTTATTTTTGATAGGGCGGCAATGAGTTGGAACTTGAGATTGATGCAGAGGTTGTGCGTTTGTTCCAAAGAATTTGAAATGATTAGGCATGCTCATGCTTTTTATGAACTTATAATTTTGAACTGAGATTGAACATGGATGCTCCAGCTGAGAGATGCATTCATAACAGACATTGTTAATTAAAAAATGCATCGACAAGGAGACACTGGCACAGACATGTATAACATAGATGTGTAAATGCTGGTCTCTTTAAAAAAAAAACTCGCAACTAAGTAGCAGAGCAATAACATGTATGACATTAACATGTTGATAAAGTCAGTTGCAATTAACCAGCAGCCAGAACAAGAAGTTTTCTTCTTCGACTGAATATTCTAGTAGGAGTAGTGACAATGACTTCTTCTATATCCTTTTTCTAGACTGTAGAACACCGGCTCTTCAACTAACGCTCCCAAGATTGATGTTTGTTACAGATGAAGAAGCTTGTGAGTGTTGGACTTGGACCCAGGCAAGTTGATAGAGTCATGGCCAAGCTATCTTGTCATTTATGGTACTAGCTAATGCCTTGTTTCTCCTTTGAGGCGGATTCAAATGCTGAAAATTCAACCAGCGAGCATAACTAGACAGTGCAAATGTATATAGTTCCAATACAAGCAAAATTCAAAAGAAAAAAAATCAAGGTGAGATGCGTGACTGCATAAATGTGTTTCAAGTAATGCTGATACAAGGTAGTAAATGAGATGTGAGATGTGGAAGTATAGTAGCATTTATCTAATTGACCTTTAACTTGCCTTTTGATCTGTCCGAACAATTGGTATGCCATGGTACTGGCAGTACACTACGGAGTACTAAGATACAACAACTATAGACACAGAGAAAAATTTCCTCCAGACCCAATACAAGGTGCAGGTTTCAATCAAAAAAATAACCTTCTCTCCTGGACAGAAAAAGGGCGAAGCTCAGCTTCCTCCTCTCCTTTCTGTGATTTGGTAATTAGACCATATGACCTTGACCTTGCAGACTCATCATTACCATCGCGAGTTCAATCCTTACTATGAGTGTATGTCAACACAAAAGAATGAGTTAAACCAGTTTTTTTACTTAATCAAGAAAAATATTCAAGATGTAAACATGACGGCACACCGAGAGGTGCTCGGGTGGTGTTTTTTATGTGAGCCAAAGCTAGTGTAAACTCAAATGAGGGCAATGAACTTCTTTCTGTCGGAACCCTTGGTACCGGTACCAGCACCAGCCTCATTCCCCCACAATACCCCTCGCTCTTCTCCTTGGCAATGTCCATCTCCACCTCGGCGATCTTCCTCTCAATCCCTCCATCCTCCAAAACCAAACAACCCATTTTGAATCAACAAACCAGAAGAACAAGTCACACCAGAAAGGAACCAATAAATTACGTGCATCCCAGGTCCTTCGGCTTGTCGTCCACCAGGATCTCCTTGGGGAGCTGCAATCAAGTGCCACCGCCAGGAAAAATTGAGAAAAACGAGAGGTGGGCAGAGAGGGGGATTGAGAGATTCGCACATTACTGCTGCTCTTCTCGAGGAGGCCGGAGAGCCTGACCGGAGAGGGTCGCCCGGGTCTGCGCGTCCTGCCATAGCCTGCGAACGAATCAAGGTGAGATCAGATTTGCAGAGTGGAGGAGAGATCTGGGAAGGAGAGGGAGGGCGCGAGCGTACTGGCCGGCGACGTACAGCCAGGCGAGGCAGGCGAGGAAGGCCATTATGAGGGGGATCCTGCCGGTGGAGGCGGCGGCGGAGGAGGAAGACGGGGGCTCACCTAGGTGATGGAGTGGAAACTTGCTATCAAGGACTTGCTCCTGAGCAAACCACCGAGCACCTCTCCGTCGTCTACACGTTGGCCACCCACATCGTGCTGGTTGCCGTCGAGACTGACTCTAAACTGCCCGATGTTGATTAGGAAAGGACGTGGGGAGTGGGATGGATCCTTAGACTAGTGTAAAGGTAAAATTACTTCGTTGGCAATATAATTTTAGGGAGTTGGGATGGTGACTTGGCTTGGTTCTGCCTAGCTTGGTTGAGCACAACATCTGGCTCGATGAACCGACCAGGGAGAAGAATTACTTATTCTTCACCCTGGGTCTCAAATAGACTTTCTATATATGTTGTTGTTCTAAGAATGATCATGATGCCCTCATGTCTGTATTTTATTTTATCGACACCTCTATCTCTAAACATGTGGACATATTTTTCGATATCGGCTTCCGCTTGAGGACAAGCGAAGTCTAACTTGGGGGAGTTGATACGTCCATTTTGCATCATGCTTTTATATCAATATTTATTGCATTATGGGCTGTTATTACGCATTATGTCACAATACTTATGCCTATTCTCTCTTATTTTGCAAAGTTTACATAAAGAGGGAGAATGCCGGCAGCTAGAATTTTGGGCTGGAAAAGGAGCAAATATTAGAGACCTATTCTGCACAACTCCAAAAGTCCTGAAACTTCACGGGAGCACATTTTGGAATATATAAAAAAATATTGGTGAAAGAATTAACCAAAGGGGGCCCACACCCTGGCCACGAGGGTGGGGGCACGCCCTACCCCCCTGGGCATGCCCCCCTGTCTTGTGGGCCCCCTGGCAGGCCTCCGGTGCCCATCTTCTGCTATATGAAGTCTTTCGTCCAAGAAAAAATCATAAGCAAGCTTTCGGGGCGAAACTCCGCCGCCACGAGGCGGAACCTTGGCGGAACCAATCTAGAGCTCCGGCGGAGCTGTTCTGCCGGGGAAACATCCCTCCGGGAGGGGGAAATCATCACCATCGTCATCACCATCGATCCTCTCAGTGGGAGGGGGTCAATCTCCATCAACATCTAAACCAGCACCATCTCATCTCAAACCCTAGTTCATCTCTTGTATCCAATCTTTGTCTCAAAACCTCAGATTGGTACCTACGGGTTGCTAGTAGTGTTGATTACTCCTTGTAGTTGATGCTAGTTAGTTTATTCGGCGGAAGATCATATGTTCAGATCCTTTATGCATATTAATACCCCTCTAATTATGAACATGAATATGATTTGTGAGTAGTTACGTTTGTTTCAGAGGACATGGGAGAATTCTTGCTATAAGTAGTCATGTGAATTTGGTATTTGTTCGATATTTTGATGAGATGTATGTGGTCTCTCCTCTAGTGGTGACATGTGAACGTCGACTACATGAAACTTCATCATTGTTTGGGCCTAGAGGAAGGCATTGGAAAGTAATAAGTAGATGATGGGTTGCTACAGTGACAGAAGCTTAAACCCTAGTTTATGCGTTGCTTCATAAGGGGCTGATTTGGATTCATATGTTTCATGCTATGGTTAGGTTTGCCTTAGTACTAGTTTTGTAGTTGCGGATGCTTGCAAGAGGGGTTAATCATAAGTGGGATGCTTGTCCAAGGAAGGGAAGTACCCAAGAACCGGTCCACCCACATATCAAATTATCAAAGTAACGAACGCGAATCATATGAGCGTGATGAAAACTAGCTTGACGATAATTCCCATGTGTCCTCAGGAGCGCTTTCCTTTATATAAGAGTTTGTCCAGTCTTGTCCTTTGCTACAAAAAGGATTGGGCCATCTTGCTGCACCTTATTTACTTCTATTACTTGTTACCCGTTACAAATTACCTTATCACAAAACTATCTGTTACCGATAATTTCAGTGCTTGCAGAGAATACCTTACTGAAAACTGCTTATCATTTCCTTCTGCTCCTCATTGGGTGCGACACTCTTACTTATCGAAAGGACTACGATAGATCCCCTATACTTGTGGGTCATCAGGTATGAACCATAGAGAAGTTGGAATACAATAGGTTTAACACCAATATAAATAAAGAATGAGTTCATTACAGTACTTTAAAGTGGTGGTTTATTTTCTTATACTAACGGAGCTCATGAGATTTTTCTGATGAAGTTTGTGTTGTGAATTTTTCAAGTTTTTGGGTAAAGATTTGATGGATTCTGGAATAAGGAGTGGCAAGAGCCTAAGCTTGGGGATGCCCAAGGCACCCCATGGTAAAATTCAAGGACAACCAAAAGCCTAAGCTTGGGGATGCCCCGGAAGGCATCCCCTCTTTCGTCTTCGTCTATCGGTAACTTTACTTGAGGCTATATTTTTATTCACCACATGATATGTGTTTTGATTGGAGCATCTTGTATGATTTGAGTCTTTGCTTTTTAGTATACCACAATCATCCTTGCTATACACACCTTTTGTCCTACCCTCCCGTGGCAGCAGGGTCCATATTGGAAACTAAGGGATATTAAGGCCTCCTTTTAATAGAGAACCGGAACAAAGCATTAACACATAGCGAATACATGAACTCCTCAAACTACGGTCATCACCGGGAGTGGTCCCGACTATTGTCACTCCGGGGTTGCTGGATCATAACACGTAGTAGGTGACTATAACTTGCAAGATCGGATCTAGAACATGGATATAATGGTGATAACATAAACGGTTCAGATCTGAAATCATGGCACTCGGGCCCAAAGTGACAAGCATTAAGCATGGCAAAGTCATAGCAACATCAATCTAAGAACATAGTGGATACTAGGGATCAAGCCCTCACAAAACTAACTCGACTACATGATGAATCTCATCCAACTCCTCACCGACCAGTGAGCCTACGACAGAATTACTCACTCCCAGTGGGGAGTATCATGTAATTGGCGATGGAAAAGGGTTGGTGATGACGAAGATTGAAGATCCCCCTCTCCGGAGCCCCAAACGGACTCCGGATCTGGCCTCCCGATGAAGAACAGGAGGTGACGGCGGCTCCGTCTCGTGGATTGTGATAATTCTTTCCACCTGATTTTTTCTGAAAAAAAGGATTTTATAGTGTTGGTTTCAGGGTCTGCGGGGCCACCAGGTGGGGACAACCCACCTGTGCGCGCCAGGAGAGGGGGGTGCGCCCTAGTGGGTTGTGCCCACCCAGGTGCCCCTCTTCAGTAGGTCTTGGCTCCAGAAATTCTTATTTATTATATAAAACTTCCTCGCAAAGTTTCGTTCCATTCCGAGAAGTTTTGTTTCTGCACAAAAACAACACCATGGTAGTTCTGATGAAAACATCTTCAGTCCGGGGTTAGTTTCATTCAAATCATGCAAATTAGAGTCCAAAACAAGAGGAAAAGCATTAGGAAAAGTAGATACGTTGGAGATGTGTCAACTCCCCCAAGCTTAAACATTTGCTTGTCCTCAAGCAATTCAGTTGATAAACTGAAAGTGAAAACGAAAAACTTTTACGAACTCTTTTGCTCTTGTGTGCATAAATAAGATTAAATCGCATCCAGTTTTTCAGCCAACATTATAACTAACCATGCCGACAATAACTTTTAAACATTATAATGACTCATATCAATGACATAATCAGCTAGCGAGCAATAATAAGATATCTCAAACGGCAACACATTGTCAAAACAACCATGATATAATATGACAATAGTGGTATCTCGCTAGCCCTTTCTGGGACCGCAAAACATAAATGCAGAGCACCTCCAAAGTTCAAGCAGCGACTAAACAATGCATAAGTCATGACAGTTGTGCTCTCAGGTTCTAGTGCTTGTTTTAGAAGGTGATGACACAACATAAAAGTAAATAGATAGTCCCTTCGCAGAGGGAAGCAGTGATTTGCAGAGGTGCCAGAGCTCAAGTTTTAAAAACATAGGTAAATGATATTTTGGGACATGCACCCTTCTCATTTACTTCACGACCATCAGTTATCAATATCTTCGATGCTAAGCATGCTGGTGGCGGTTCCCAAGCGATAAAAGTAAAGGTTTACTCCCCCTCTACCAACAATCACATTCCATTGCTTGTCCGTAACAACGGGTGCCGTTCAAACCAACAACAGTCCCGGGGGGTTTTGTTTTATTATTTGCATTTTTTAGTTCGGGATTGGGAATCCCTATTACTGCCCTTTTCTCGTGCGATGGCGAGTGAATAAACACTCGACCTGAGAATAACCCGCTTAGCATGGAAGATACCGACCACCTCATGTCATTCCATGAACGATCCCGGCACACAAAAATGATATTTATTTAGAAGTTTTTTAGAGGTGGCACATGCAAATTTACTTAGGACAGCAGGGTAATACCGCATATAGGTAGGTATGGTGGACTCATCTGGAATAACTTTGGGTTCAAGGTTTTTGATGTACAAGCAGAATTCCCACTTAGTACAGGTGAAGGCTAGCAATTAGATTGAGAAGCGCCAGCTAGAGGGCAACAACGGTCATGAACATGCATTATGCATAAGTAACATTGGACACTAGCATGAGTAGGATATGAACACCATGAACATAAATATCATAGAGGCTATGTTGGTTTTGATTCAACTACATGCATGAACATGTGCCAAGTCAAGCCACTCGAACATTCGGAGGAGGATACCATATCATCATACTACATCACAATCATTTTAACGCAATGTTGATATCCAAGATAAGTCATTATCCACTCCCATCTACTTATGCATGGCATGAGAAACTATAATATCTAATTGTCATTGCAAACATGTTTAATTATAATGAGCTGAATCATGGATACTAGGTTAAACATATTTACACAAACAGAACAAGTTGAGTTCATACCAGTTTCTCTCTGCCACGGCCAGTTCATCGAATGTCGTCATTATTGCCTTTCACTTGCACGACCGAACGATATGAAAATAATAATAGTGCAAGAGTGACGTGGACTAAGCTGGAATCTGCAAACATTTTATTCAACAGGAGAAGACAAGGTAAAATGTGCTCTTTATTAGTTCAACAATTATTCATATAAGAGCCACTCAACATTTTCAGCGTGGTCTTCTCCTTGGTACAGCTCGAATAAAAAGAAGAGAAATTCAGAGAAACCCACTGAAATATTTTTGGGGTTTTTGGTTTTCTTGAACAAGCAAATAAAAGGGAAAAAATGAGAAAAACTATTCACACGAGAAATCTCCCAACAAGCAAAAGAAGAACAAGGAAATCTTTTGGGGTTTTCTTTTTAATGTTACTACTAAGCATGCATAGAAAGTAAATTAGCTACAGCTAATTTTTTTGGTTTTTCTAAAGTTTTTCAAACACACAAGAAGAAAGCAAGAAAATAAATCCAAGCATGGATGGTACAATGGAAAAGTGTGAACACCGACTAATGGAATATGTGGACATGCATGTAATGTCGGTGAGAACACGTACTCCCCCAAGCTTAGGCTTTTGACCTTACTTGGTAGTCGATCAGTAGCCTGGATAGTAGTTGGCGTGGTAGCTTACAGAGGCTCTCGGTGCGGATGCCTCGACCTGCCGTGCTGCCTCCACCACTGTGTTGTGAGCTCGGGCCTCGCTCTCAAGAACAAAATATCTCCCTTTGTTGTGATAGTCAAAAAGAGCAGGCACAGGCAAATATATGTGAACAACAGATTTTTGGTTAAACAATAGATTATAAGTGAAGTTATCAACCTTTCCCTTGAGAATTTTATGATCCTTTAAGGTGTCAAAATCTAAATATTATGTGGGTAGGATAGGATCAAAGGGCAAAGGTGAAACACCCAGCCCTCGTGCTAAACGCATGGCATATATTCCACCATAGAAATAGCCACTGTTAGCGCTGTGCTGAAGTCTGCATGCAATAATCGCTACAAGGTTATAATTCCTTTCACCGGTGAGAGCAGTGCGAATGAGGTTCAAGTCTGGGGCATAGAGTGTACTACAGTCTTGCTTGCCTACTATACATGTTCCATTAAATAATGCAAAGTACTGAATTGCAGGAAAATGAATGCTCTTTATTCTACCTTGTGTCACTCCCCTCGTCTCACCGCGGCAAATACTAGTTAGGAATGTTTGGTACTCAGCCCTTGGCGGTTCATCAAGTGAACCCCAGAACGGGAGTTTGCAGTGGTAAGAAAAATTCTCTAGTGAGATGGTAAATGGATTATCATAAAGCATAAAGAAACCCTAGATTCATGGGGAATGAATTTAAATCCCTTGACAAATGATTCGGTGAGAAGGTGGCGTTGTTTGCAATTATCTGAAAGGTAGGGACCGAGACTGACATTGTGAACATATTGCTAAAATTCCTCTTTAATACCCACACGCACCATATACTCATCGCAAGGCCATAAGCATGTTTTGGTGGCGGCATCTCGAGTACAACTTTCACTTGGTTCAACATATGACCGGCGAGCGGAGCTGTCACTAGAAGATGCCCCCGGGGATATTCTCCTCGAAGAACTCCTTACAAATAGGTTCATCATGTTCGCGTACAATTTTTTGAAAAAAAATTGGTGACAAAAATTTGTCAACAAAACTTTAATAAATTGATAGCAACTACTCATCGGGATGCATACAGGCCATAGCAAGCATTCAAACTACTTAGAACTCTAAGAATTTAACATGCAAGCACATCTATAGCAGCACCAAGAGTAGCTAATTATTCAAAATACAAACCACTAAAACAAAAACTAATTGGACAAACGGTGGAGTCACATACCAAGCAACAATCCCCCAAAACAGTTTCAGAAACGGAGCTTCGAGCAAAGAGATCGAAATCCGCGGGTTTGAGGGCAAGAACACACGAGAGAGAACAATGGAGATTTTTTTCTGGAGGTAAGTGATGAAGTGGTCTGAAGGGATAAGTGAGGGGGCCACGTGGGGACCACAAACCACCAGGGCGCGCATGGGGGTCCTGGCGCACCCAGGTGGGTTGTGCCCACCTGGTGCACCTCCCTATGATATTATTTGCACTAGAGATTCAGAAATATTCAGAAAAAATCGTATTAAATTTTCAGGGCATTCTGAGAACTTTTATTTTTGGGTCATTTTTTATTGCATGGAAAATTTACAAAACAAACAAAACATGGCATTTTATTTTATTTAACTAATAAAAACAGAAAACTAAAAGTAGGGATAGAAGGTAGTGCTTACTAAATTCATCAACTTCATATCGTTCAAAAATGATCCATTAATAAGGTTGATCGGGTCTTATTAACAACCACTTTTGATTAGCATGAAACCGAAGAACTTTCGTAAATCACTAAGTTACCTCAATGGGGATATGAATGTCCCCAACAATAAGCATTTCATATTTCTTTTTGATAGTAGGTAGAGGTATTTGAAAACTTCCAATAGTGATTGTTGGAGATTTTCAATAACATTAATACCATTCACTTGGAATTATTTCTTTGGAAAGTGCGCTATATGCTCATCATATGAAAAGTGACCTTGCTTTTATTGCAATCAATAACAGCCCCTAAAATACTCAAGAAGGGTCTACCAAGGATAATCAACATGTTGTCGTCCTCGGGCATCTCAAGTATAACAAAGTCAGTCAAAATAGTAACATTAGCAACAACAACAAGCACGGATGTCTACTACGCAACTTTATTTTTGTAGACACGTGTTGGGCCTCAAAGCGCAGAGTTTTGTAGGATGATAACCCACAAGTATAGGGGATCCCAACAGTTTTCGAGGGTAGAGTATTCAACCCAAATTTATTGATTCGACACAAGGGGAGCCAAAGAATATTCTCAAGTATTAGCAGCTGAGTTGTCAATTCAACCACACCTGGAAACTTAATATCTGCAGCAAAGTATTTAGTAGCAAAGTAATATGATAGTAGTGGTAATAGTAGCAAAAGGTAATGATAACAAAAGTAATGTTTTTGGTATTTTGTAGTGATTGTAACAATAGCAACGGAAAAGTAATTAAGCGGAGAACAATATATGGAAAGCTCGTACGCAATGGATCAGTGATAGAGAATTATGCCAGATGCGGTTCATCATGTAACAGTCTTAACCTAGGGTGACACAGAACTAGCTCCAATTCATCAATGTAATGTAGGCATGTATTCTGAATATAGTCATACGTGCTTATGGAAAAGAACTTGCATGACATCTTTTGTCCTACCCTCTCGTGGCAGCGGGGTCCTAGCGGAAACTAAGGGATATTAAGGCCTCCTTTTAATAGAGTACTGGACCAAAGCATTAACACATAGTGAATACATGAACTCCTCAAACTACGGTCATCACTGAGAGTGGTCCCGATTATTGTCACTTCGGGGTTGCCGGATCATAACACATAGTAGGTGACTATAGACTTGCAAGATAGGATCAAGAACTCACATATATTCATGAAAACATAATAGGTTCAGATCTGAAATCATGGCACTCGGGCCCTAGTGACAAGCATTAAGCATAGCAAAGACATAGCAACATCAATCTCAGAACATAGTGGATACTAGGGATCAAACCCTAACAAAACTAACTCGATTACATGATAAATCTCATCCAACCCATCATCGTCCAGCAAGCCTACGATGGAATTACTCACGCACGGCAGTGAGCATCATGAAATTGGTGATGGACGATGGTTGATGATGATGACAGCGATGGATTCCCCTCTCCGGAGCCCCGAACGGACTCCAGATCAGCCCTCCCGATGGGTTTTAGGGCTTGGCGGTGGCTCTGTATCGTAAAACGCGATGAATCTTCCTCCTTGATTTTTTCTCCCCGAAAGTGAATATATAGAGTTCGAGTTGAGGTCAGAGGAGCTCCAGGGGGCCCATGAGGTAGGGGGCCCGCCCAGGGGGGCAGGCGCGCCCCCACCCTCGTGGCTAGGGTGTGGGCCCCTGGTCTTGATCTTTTGCCAGTATTTTTTATTATTTCCAAAAATACGCTCCGTGAAGTTTCAGGTCATTCCGAGAACTTTTGTTTCTGCACATAAATAACACCATGGCAATTCTGCTGAAAACAGCGTCAGTCCGGGTTAGTTCCATTGAAATCATGCAAGTTAGAGTCCAAAACAAGGGCAAAAGTGTTTGGAAAAGTAGATACGACGGAGACGTATCAACTCCCCCAAGCTTAAACCTTTGCTTGTCCTCAAGCAATTCAGTTGACAAACTGAAAGTGATAAAGAAAAACTTTTACAAACTCTGTTTTCTCTTGTTGTTGTAAATATGTAAAGCCAGCATTCAAGTTTTCAGCAAAGATTATAGACTAACCATATTCACAATAACACATAGGTCTCATTTTTACTCATATCAATGCATAATAAACTAGCAAGGAATAATAATAAATCTCAGATGACAACACTTTCTCAAAACAATCATAATATGATATAACAAGATGGTATCTCGCTAGCCCTTTCTGGGACCGCAAAACATAAATGCAGAGCGCCTTTAAAGATCAAGGACTGACTAGACATTGTAATTCATGGTAAAAGAGATCCAGTCAAGTCATACTCAATGTAAACTAATAGTAACGAATGCAAATGACAGTGGTGCTCTCCAACTGGTGCTTTTTAATAAGAGGGTGATGACTCAACATAAAAGTAAATAGATAGGCCCTTCGCAGAGGGAAGCAGGGATTTATAGAGGTGCCAAAGCTTAGTTTTGAAATAGAGATGAATAATATTTTGAGCGGTATACTTTCATTGTCAACATAACAACCAAGAGATGGCGATATCTTCCATGCTACACACATTATAGGCGGTTCCCAAACAGAATGGTAAAGTTTATACTCCCCCTCCACCAACAAGCATCAATCCATGGCTTGCTCGAAACAACGAGTGCCTCCAACTAACAAGAGTCCCAGGGGGAGTTTTGTTTGCAATTATTTTGATTTAGTTTGCATAAAGCATGGGACTAGGCATCCCGGTGACCAGCCATTTTCTCGTGAGTGAGGAGCGGAGTCCACTCCTCTTGAGAATAACCCGCCTAACATGGAAGATACGGACAGCCCTAGTTGACACATGACCTATTCAAGCATACAAAACAGGATATTTATTTGAAGGTTTAGAGTTTGGCACATACAAATTTACTTGGAACGGCAGGTAGATACCATATATAGGTAGGTATGGTGGACTCATATGGAACAACTTTGGGGTTTATGGGATTGGATGCACAAGCAGTATTCCCGCTTAGTACAAGTGAAGGCTAGCAAAAGACTGGGAAGCGACCAGCTAGAGAGCGACAACAGTCATGAAAATGCATTAAAATTAATCAACACTGAATGCAAGCATGAGTAGGATATAATGCACCATGAACATAAATATCATAGAGGCTATGTTGATTTTGTTTCAACTACATGCGTGAACATGTGCCAAGTCAAGCCACTCGAATCGTTCAAAAGAGGATACCACCCTATCATACCACATCACAACCATTTTAATAGCATGTTGGCACGCAAGGTAAACTATTATAAGCTCCTAGCTAATTAAGCATGGCATAAGAAATTATGATCTCTAGTTGTCATTGCAAACATGTTTATTCATAATAGGCTGAATCAGTAATGATGAACTAATCATATTTACAAAAACAAGAGAGGTCGAGTTCATACCAGCTTTTCTCATCTCAATCAGTCCATCATATATCATCATAATTGCCTTTCACTTGCACGACCGGATGATGTGAATAATAATAATAGTGCATGTGCATTGGACTAAGATGGAATCTACAAGCATTCAATAAACAGGAGAAGACAAGGCAATATGGACTCTTGGTTGAATCAACAATAATGCATATAAGAGCCACTTCAACAATTTAATTATGGTCTTCTCCTATCGACCCCCAAAGAAAAGAAAAGAAATAAAACTATTTACACGGGAAAGCTCCCAACAAGCAAAAAGAAGAATAGGAAATCTTTTTGGGTTTTCTTTTTAATTACTACTACAAGCATGGAAATTAAAACTAGTTAAAAGCTACAACTAATTTTTTTGGTTTTTCTTAAGGTTTATTAAACACACAAGAAGAAAGCATAAGAAAAGAAAATGAACTAGCATGGATGATACAATGAAAAAGTATGAGCACCGACATCTAGCAATGAGTGTGTGAACATAAATGTAATGTCGGTGAGAAATACGTACTCCCCCAAGCTTAGGCTTTTGGCTTAAGTTGGTCTAATGCCACGGATGGCCTGGCGGATATCCAAAGTTGTAACGGGGGTCATACTGGGATGCAGTAGCCATTGCATCGTGGGCTGCAGCTAGGAGGCGAGCTATCTCAGCTCTCCTCTTATACTCTTCCACCTCCTCTCTGGTTATAGAATATCTCCCTTTTGCCGAAAAGTCAAAGAAAGTAGAAGCAGGGAAGCGACGTGATAGGTGCGTCGTCTGTCAAAGATTAGTCGGTACTAGAGGAACTGATCGTTCCTCTCAACAAACTGATGACGAACCATAGCCTCATAATCCAAATAAGCAGGGGGCAACTCAATATCATCCTCAAGTATGGTTATACCAAGAAAATTAGCTATGCGGGTTGCATAAATTCCACCGAAGAAATCTCCATTAAATCTATTAAGATGCAACCTGCGTGCAACAATGGCTCCCAAATTATAAGATTTATCTCCTAACACAGCACTCCTAAGAATACTGAGGTCAGGGACACAAATGTGACATGCTTCATCTTTATCGTTAATGCATCTACCTATGAAGAGAGCAAAATAATGTATATCAGGAAAATGAATGCTCCCTATGGTAGCTCGTGCTATATCTCTAGATTCCCCCACAGTTATACTAGCAAGAAAATCTCTAAATTCATATTTGTGAGGTTCACTAGTACTACCCCATTATGGAAGTTTGCAAGAAGTGGTAAAGTCCTCTCGGTCCATAGTGTAAGAATTTTCATAAAGATCAAACAGGACAGTTTGAGAATTATGTGAAGAAGAAAATTCAAACCTCCTCACAAAGGAGCTAGTGAGATAGTGGTACTGGCGGCATTTTTCTTCCTCGAAGCTCACAAGATCGGCGTTATGCAAATATGCGTTAAATTCTTCCTTAATTCTTGCTCGATCCATGAAGTCCTCTGAAGGCCATTCACAAGGCCGCACTGGAGCGTCCCTTGGTGGCTCATCATCGGCATCACGCATTGCAAGCATGGGTTCTTGTTTCCTTGAAGAACCACCTTGGTACATTTTCCTAAACATATTTCCTCCGCTGAAAAATTTCTGAAATTTTTAGTAACTTCAAATAAAAGTGAACCAAACTCAACAAAATTGATAGCAACTACTCCTACAAGTGCCTAGAGCCTATATCATGCATCAAAACTACTTGGAACCACATAAATTTGACATGCAAGCTCAAGAATAGGGTCACCTAAGCAGCAAAAATATGCAATGAATAAAGCACTAGAACAAAAACTAATTGGACCAATGGAGGAGTCACATACCAAGGAACAATCCCCCCAAGCAGTTTTGTGAGAGGTGCTTTGAGCAAGGAAATCGAAAATGGCAGCAAAATGAGCTTGGACTCGGGTTTGAACTAGATAATGGTGTTTGTGGGAGGAAGAAGGAGTGTGCGGGTGCAGGAATAAGTGGAGGAGGTCCACCATGGGCCCACGAGGCAGGGGGTGCACCCAGGGGCGTAGGGCGTGCCCTCCACCCTCGTGGCCAGGTGGATGCCCCCTGTTGTGTTCTCAGTGCCAAATATTCTCAAATATTCCAGAAAAAATCATATTTAAATTTCAGGGCATTTGGAGAACTTCTATTTTCGGGGTATTTTTATATTGCACTGATAATTCAGATAACAGACAGAAAACACTATTTTTACTTTATTTAATAAATAATAGAAAGTAAAAATAGGGTACAGAGAGTTGTGTTTTCTAACTTCATCCATCTCATGATCATCAAAAGGAATCCATTAAGAAGGTTGATCAAGTCTTGTTAACAAACTCATTCCGAATAACATAGAACCGGAGAATTTTTGAATAACACTAGGTTACCTCAACGGGGATATGCACATCCCCAACAATAAGAATATCATATTTCTTCTTGACAGTAGGAAGAGGAAATTCAAAACCTCCAAAAATAATTGATGGAATTTTTCCAATAGAATTAATACTGTGGACTTGAGGTTGTTTCCTCGGAAAGTGTACCGTATGCTCATTACCATTAATATGAAAAGTGACATTGCCTTTGTTGCAATCAATAACAGTCCCTGCAGTATTCAAAAAGGGTCTTCCAAGAATAATAGACATACTATCGTCCTCGGGAATATCAAGAATAACAAAGTCTGGTAAAATAGTAACGTTTGCAACCATAACAGGCACATCCTCACAAATACCGACAGGTACAGCAGTTGATTTATCAGCCATTTGCAAAGATATTTCAGTAGGTGTCAACTTATTCAAATCAAGTCTATGATATAAAGAGAGAGGCATAACACTAACACCGGCTCCAAGATCACATAAAGCAGTTTTAACATAGTTTCTTTTAATGGAGCATGGTATAGTGGGTACTCCTGGATCTCCAAGTTTCTTTGGTATTCCACCTTTAAAAGTATAATTAGCAAGCATGGTGGAAATTTCAGCTTCCGGTATCTTTCTTTTATTAGTAACAATTTCTTTCATGTACTTAGCATAAGGATTCATTTTAAGCATATCAGTTAATCGCATACGCAAAAAGATAGGTCTAATCATTTCAGCAAAGCGCTCAAAATCCACATCATCCTTTTTCTTGGATGGTTTGGGAGGAAAAGGTATGGGTTTCTGAACACATGGTTCTCTTTCTTCACCATGTTTCCTAGCAACAAAGTCTCTCTTATCATAACGTTGATTCTTTGATTGTGGGTTATCAAGATCAACATCAGGTTCAATTTCTATATCATTATCATTGTTAGGTTGTGCATCAACATGAACATTATCATTAACATTATCACTAGTTTCAGGTTCATTACCAGATTGTGTTTCAGCATCAGAAATAGAAATATCATTTGGATTCTCAGGTGTTTCAGTAATAGGTTCACTAGAAGCATGCAAAGTCCTATCGTTTTTTTTTCTTCCTTTTAGAAGGTCTAGGTGCATCTATATTATTTCTCTGAGAATCTTGCTCAATTCTCTTAGGGTGGCCTTCAAGATACAAAGGTTCCTGAGTCATTTTGCCAGTTCTAGTAGCCACTCTAACAGCAAAATCATTATTCTTACTATTCAATTCATTGAGAAAATCATTTTGAGCTTTAAGTACTTGTTCTACTTGAGTGGTAACCATAGAAGCATGTTTACTAATAAGTTTAAGTTCACCTTTGACATTAGCCATATAATCACCCAAGTGTTCAAGCATATCAGCACTACGTTTTAATTCTCTACCAAAATAAGCATTGAAGTCTTCTTGCTTAACCATAAAGTTATCAAACTCATCTAAGCATGGGCTAGCAAACTTAGTAAACGGGATTTCAGCTTTATCATATCTGTAGAGAGAATTTACCTTTACTACCTGTGTCGGGTTATCAAGACCATGTATTTCTTCAATAGGTGATGGATTAAAACCATATATTTCTTCAACAGGCAGTAAATTAAGACCATGTATTTCTTCAATAGGAGGTAAATTCTTAACATCTTCAGCTTTAATACCCTTTTCTCTCATGAATTTCTTTGCCTCTTGCATATCTTCAGGACTGAGAAATAGAACACCCCTTTTCTTCGGAGTTGGTTTAGGAATAGGCTCAAGAGTTGGCTCAGGAACTGGCTCAGGAAGTGTACAATTATTTTTATTTGTCAACATATTATTCAATAGAATTTCAGCTTCATCCGGTGTTCTTTCCCTGAAAACAGAACCAGCACAACTATCCAGGTAATCTCTGGAAGCATCGATTAGTCCATTACAAAAGATATCAAGTATTTCATTTTTCTTAAGAGGGTGATCAGGCAAAGCATTAAGTAATTGGAGAAGCCTCCCCCAAGCTTGTGGGAGACTCTCTTCTTCAATTTGCACAAAATTATATATATCCCTTAAAGCAGCTTGTTTCTTATGAGTAGGGAAATATTTAGCAGAGAAGTAATAAATCATATCATGGGGACTACGCACACAACCAAGATCTAAAGAATTAAACCATATCTTAGCATCACCCTTTAACGAGAACAGAAATATTTTAAGGATATAAAAGTAGCAAGTTCTCTCATCATTAGTGAACAGGGTAGCTATATCATTTAATTTAGTAAGATGTGCCACAAGAGTTTCAGATTCATAGCCATAAAAAGGATCAGATTCAACCAAAGTAATTGTATCAGGATCAACAGAGAATTCATAATCCTTATCAGTAACATAGATAGGTGAAGTAGCAAAAGCAGGGTCAGGTTTCATTCTAGCATTAAGGGATTACTGCTTCCATTTAGCTAATAACCTCTTTAGATCATATCTATCATTGCAAGCAAGAATAGCTCTACCAGATTCTTCATCCAGAACATAACCCTCAGGAACAACGGGCAATTCATATTTATTAGGGGGAGAGTCTTCATCATCACTTTCATCAATGTTATCAGTTTCAATAATTTCATTCTCTCTAGCCCTAGCAAGTTGTTCATCAAGAAATTCACCAAGTGGCATAGTAGTATCAAACATAGAAGTAGTTTCATCATAAGTATCATGCATAGCAGAAGTGGCATCATCAAAAACATGCGACATATCAGAATGAATGGCAGAAGCAGGTTTAGGTGTCGCAAGCTTACTCAAAACAGAAGGTGAATCAAGTGCAGAGCTAGATGGCAGTTCCTTACCTCCCCTCATAGTTGAGGAATAAATCTTGGTTCTTGGATCTTTCAAGTTCTTCATAATGATAAGCAGATATAAATCTCAAGTGACTCAAAGAATAGAGCTATGCTCCCCGGCAACGGCACCAGAAAATAGTCTTGATAACCCACAAGTATAGGGATCGCAATAGTTTTCGAGGGTAGAGTATTCAACCCAAATTTATTGATTCGACACAAGGGGAGCCAAAGAATATTCTCAAGTATTAGCAGCTGAGTTATCAATTCAACCACACCTGGAAACTTAATATCTATAGCAAAGTATTTAGTAGCAAAGTAATATTATAGTAGTGGTAATGGTAGCAAAAGGTACTGATAACAAAAGTAATGTTTTTTGGTATTTTGTAGTGATTGTAACAATAGCAACGGAAAAGTAATTAAGTGGAGAACAATATATGTAAAGCTCATAGGCAATGGATCAGTGATAGAGAATTATGCCGGATGCGGTTCATCATGTAACAGTCATAACCTAGGGTGACACAGAACTAGCTCCAATTCATCAATGTAATGTAGGCATGTATTCCGAATATAGTCATACGTGCTTATGGAAAAGAACTTGCATGACATCTTTTGCCCTACCCTCCCGTGGCAGCGGGTCCTAGCGGAAACTAAGGGATATTAAGGCCTCCTTTTAATAGAGTACCGGACCAAAGCATTAACACATAGTGAATACATGAACTCCTCAAACTACGGTCATCACCGGGAGTGGTCCCGATTATTGTCACTTCGGGGTTGCCGGATCATAACATATAGTAGGTGACTATAGACTTGCAAGATAGGATCAAGAACTCACATATATTCATGAAAACATAATAGGTTCAGATCTGAAATCATGGCACTCGGGCCCTAGTGACAAGCATTAAGCATAGCAAAGTCATAGCAACATCAATCTCAGAACATAGTGGATACTAGGGATCAAACCCTAACAAAACTAACTCGATTACATGATAAATCTCATCCAACCCACCACCGTCCAGCAAGCCTACGATGGAATTACTCACGCACGGTGGTGAGCATCATGAAATTGGTGATGGAGGATGGTTGATGATGACGACGGTGACGGATTCCCCTCTCCGGAGCCCCGAACGGACTCTAGATCAGCCCTCCCGAGAGGTTTTAGGGCTTGGCGGCGGCTCCGTATCGTAAAACGTGATGAATCTTTCTTCTTGATTTTTTTTCTCCCCGAAAGTGAATATATAGAGTTGGAGTTGAGGTCGGAGGAGCTCCAGGGGGGCCACGAGGTAGGGGCGCGCCCAGGGGGCAGGCGCGCCTTCCACCCTCGTGGCTAGGGTGTCGGCCCCCTAGTCTTGATCTTTTGCCAGTATTTTTTATTATTTCCAAAAATATGCTCCATGAAGTTTCAAGTCATTCCGAGAACTTTTGTTTCTGCACATAAATAACACCATGGCAATTCTGCTGAAAACAGCATCAGTCCGGGTTAGTTCCATTCAAATCATGCAAGTTAGAGTCCAAAACAAGGGCAAAAGTGTTTGGAAAAGTAGATACGACGGAAACGTATCATAGGACAGTAGCAATTTTCCCTCAAGTGGACGACCTAAGGTTTATCAATTTGTGAGAGGTGTAGGATGAAGATGGTCTCTCTCAAACGACCCTACAACCAAATACAAGAAATCTCTTGTGTCCCCAACACACCCAATACAATGGCAAATTGTATAGGTGCACTAGTTCGGCCAAGAGATGGTGATAAAAGTGTAATATGGATGGTATAAATATATTTTGATAATCTGAATAAATAATAACAGCAAGGTAGCAAATAGTAAACGGGCACAAAAACGGTATTTCAATGCTTAAAAACAGGGCCTAGGGTCTGTACTTTCACTAGTGCAATCTCTCAACAATGCTAACATAGTTGGATCATATGATTATCCCTCAAAGTGCAACGAAGAATCACTCCCGAGTTCCTATTAGCAGAGAACAAAATATAGAAATTGTTTGTAGGGTACGAAACCACCTCAAAGCTATTCTTTCCGTTCGATCTATTCAAGAGTTCGTATTAAAATAACACAAAGCTATTGTTTCCATCGATCTATCCCAGAGTTCATACTAGAATAACGCCAAAGCAAATTCATATTCATAATACTCAATCCACACAAAGAACTATAAAGAGACCCCAAAGTTTCTGCCGTAGAAAATATGATAAAAACATGCATCAACCCCTATGCATAGATTACCCCAATATCACTACGGGAATCCGCGAGTTGAATGCCATAACATATATCAAGTGAATCAATAAGATACCCCAATTGTCACCTCAAGTATTCATACTGCAAGGCATATATCATGTGTTCTCATCTCTGAATATTCAATCCGACAAGACAAAACTTCAAAGGGTAAAGATTCAATTCATCACAACAAGAGTATAGAGGGGAGAAACATCATATGATCCGACTATATTAACAAAGCCCATGATATAGATCATGAGAGAGAGAGAGAGATTAATCACATAGCTACTGGTACAAACCCTCAGCCCCGAGGGTGGACTACTCCCTCCTCATCATGGTGGTTGCCGGGGTGATGAAGATGGCCACTGAAGATGATTCCCCCCTCCAGCAGGGTGCCGGAATGGGTCTAGATTGGTTTTCAGTTGCTACAGAGCCCTGCGGCGATGAAACTTCTGATCTAGGTTGACCCCGAAGGGTTTTGGAATATTTGGGAATTTATAGTCCAAAGAAGGGGTGTGGGAGGCGACTGAGGTGGGCACAACCCACCTGGGCGCGCCAGGGGGCCCTGGCGTGCCCTGGTGGGTTGTGCCCCTCTCGAGGCGCCCCCCAGGTGTAGCTCTGGCCCATTGGGTTCCTCCTGGTCCATCAAAAATCCACAAAATGTTTTTCTGTGTTTGGACTCCGTTTAATATTAATTTTCTGTGATGTAAAAAACAAGCAAAAAACAGTAACTGGCACTGGGCACTAGGTCAATAGGTTAGTCCAAAAAAATGATATAAAAGTTGTTATAAAATGATTGTAAAACACCCAAGAATGATAAAATAATAGCATGCATACTTCATAAATTATAGATACATTGGAGACGTATCAGGCACATCCTCACAAATACCGATAGGTATGGCCGTTGATCTATCAGTAGGAGTGAGCTTATTCAAATCAAGTCTTCTATATAAAGAGAAAGTCATAACACTAACACCAGCTCCTAAATCACACAAAACAGTTTTCACATAATTCTTTTTGATGGAGCAAGGTATAGTTGGTATTCCCGGATCTCCAAGTTTTTTAGGTACTCCATCTTTAAAAGTATAATTAGCAAGCATAGTGGAGATTTTAGCTTCCGGTTTTTTTCTCTTATTAGTGATGATGTCTTTCATATACTTTTCATAAGGAGGCATCTTCAAGATATCAGTCAAGCGAGTACGCAAAAATACTGGCCTCAGCACTTCAGCAAAGCATTCAAATTCTTCATCATCTTTCTTTTTAGTTGACTTGGGTGGAAAAGGCATAGGTTTTTGAACCCACGGTTCTCTTTCTTTACCGTGTTTTCTAGCAATGAAGTCTCTTTTGTCATATCTTTTATTCTTAGGTTGTGGGTTATCAAGATCAATAGGTGGTTCTATCTCAACATCATTGTCTGGTTCTTTTTCATTGTTTGGTTGAGAGTCTTCATGAACCTCATCATTATCTATTTCATTATCACTAGGTGAGTGTTCATTACCTGATTGAGTTTCAGCATCAAAGATAGAAGTTTCATTATCATTATCAGGAGGTTTTTCTATTTCAAGTTCACTAGAAGCATGCAAAGTCCTATCATTTTTCTTCTTCTTTTTATTTCTAGAAGGACTAGGTGCATCAGTGTTAACTCTTTGTGCATCCTGTTCTATTCTTTTAGGGTGTCCCTTAGGATAAAGTGGTTCCTGAGTCATTTTACCTCCTCTAGTTGCAACTCTAACATCAAAGTCATGTATATTATGATTCATTTCATCAAGCAATTCTCTTTGAGATTTAGCAACTTGTTCTAATTGAGTTTGAACCATAGAAGCATGTTTTCCGACACCTCTAACATCATTTGAGATTCTAAATAACAAGTCACTCAAGCGAGCAATCATATCATAATTGTATTTCAATTGTTTCATAACATTTGCATTGAAGTGATCTTGTTTTCTAAAGTAGTTTTCAAACTCATAAAGGCATTGACTAGGATGCATATTGTGAGGATTGTCATTATCACTGAACTTCATTAGAGAATTTACCTCTACCACCTTAGGCAGTGGTGGTGTATTAAGCCCATGTATTTCTTCAATAGGAGGTACATTTTTAACATCCTCGGCTTTAATACCTTTTTCCTTCATAGATTTCTTTGCCTCTTGCATATCTTCAAGACTGAGATATAATATACCCCTCTTCTTCAAAGTGGGTTTAGCCGGTGGTTCAAGAAGAGTCGAATCATCATAGCTTTTCAATATGTTATTCAATAATTCCTCAGCTTGCCCAACAACTCATTCCCTGAAAACACAACCAGCACAACTATCTAGGAAATCCCTAGAAGCATCGATTAGTCCATTATAGAAGATATCAAGTATTTCATTTTTCTTAAGAGGATGATCAAGCAAAGCATTAAGTGATTGGCAAAGCCTCCCCCAAGCTTGTGGGAGGCTCTCTTCTTTAGTTTGCACAAAGTTAAATATTTCCTGTAAGGCAGCTTGTTTCTTATGAGCAGGGAAATATTTTTTAGAGAAGTAATAAATCATATCCTGGGGACTACGCACACAACCAGGAGCAAGAGTATTGTACCAAGCTTTAGCATCACCCTTTAATGAGAAAGGAAATAATTTGAGAATAAAGTAGTAGCGAGTTTTCTCATCATGAGTAAAAAGGCTGGATATGTCATTCAACTTAGTAAGATGTGCCACAACAGTTTCAGTTTCATAACCATGGAAAGGATTAGATTCAACCAAAGTAATTAACTCAGGGTCGACAGAGAATTCATAATCCTTATCATCAATAAAGATAGGTGAAGTAGCAAACTTAGGATCACATTTCATTCTAGCATTCAGAGATTTTTCTTTATACTTGCCTAATAATTTCTCTAAATCATCTCTATCTCTGCAAGCAAGAATATCTCTAGTTGTCTCCTCAGTCATAACATAACCTTCTGGTACCTTAGGCATTCATATCTAGGAAGGCTAGTTCTAGCAGGTGTTTCAGGAGATTTAGTTTCAAGCTCATCATCAGATTCAACAACATCATGTTGTATTACTCTAGCAATTTGTTTATCAAGAAATTCACCAAGTGGCACATCATCATTAAGCAAGGTACTAGCATCATCACACTACTAGGGAAAAGCTTATAGGCAGACGCTTACTAGTAGCGCGGGTTTATACCCCTCGCTACTGCTATTTACTAGTAGTGCGGGTTTATAACCCTCGCTACTACTAAGTTGATAGTAGTAGCGCGGGTTTATAACCCTCGCTACTACTAAGTGGTCTCTACCGTGCCCCTGGGACAATGCCATACTAGTAGCGAGGGGTATAAACCCGCGCTACTACTAAGTTGAGTAGTAGAGCGGGTTTATACCCCTCGCTACTACTAAGTACAGGGTTTTTTAACATCCCTGAAATACCCATCTCCTCCCCCAAATCCCTCCTCTCTCCCTCCACTCTCTCCCCTCTCTCTCTCCATAAGCTCTCACATTGTCCTCTTGCCCATGCGCTCCTCCTCCTCCATGGCGTCAAAAGAGGCCGCCACCTCGCGCCACCGATGTCTAGGAGCTCCCAGGTCTTCCACCGGCGTCTAGGAGGCCGCCGCCTCACGCAACCACGCCAGAACACCTCACCACCGGTGACCAGCCCCGCTGCTCCCTCCATCTCCTTCCTCTCTCCCTCGGTTTTCTTTTTCACTCTCTCCCTCTAGTTTGATTCACCCTCCCATGTGAAGGAAATATTCCCTAGAGGCAATAACAAAGTTAATATTTATTTTCTTATATCATGATAAATGTTTATTATTCATGCTAGAATTGTATTAATCGGAAACTTAGTACATGTGTGAATACATAGACAAACATAGTGTCACTAGTATGCCTCTACTTGACTAGCTCGTTGAATCAAAGATGGTTAAGTTTCCTAGCCATACACATGAGTTGTCATTTGATTAACGGGATCACATCATTAGAGAATGATGTGATTGACTTGACCCATTCTGTTAGCTTAGCACGTTGATCGTTTTAGTTTACTGCTATTGCTTTCTTCATGACTTATACATGTTCCTATGACTATGAGATTATGCAACTCCCGATTACCGGAGGAACACTTTGTGTGCTACCAAACATCACAATGTAACTAGGTGATTATAAAGGTGCTCTACAGGTGTCTCCGATGGTACTTGCTGAGTTGGCATAGATCGAGATTAGGATTTGTAACTCCGATTGTCGGAGAGGTATCTCTGGGCCCTCTCAGTAATGCACATCACTATAAGCCTTGCAAGCATTGTAACTAATGAGTTGGTTGCGAGATGATGTATTACAGAACGAGTAAAGAGACTTGCCGGTAACGAGATTGAACTAGGTATTGAGATACCGACGATCGAATCTCGGGCAAGTAACATACCGATGACAAAGGGAACAACGTATGTTGTTATGCGGTTGACCGATAAAGATCTTCGTAGAATATGTAGGAACCAATATGAGCATCCAGGTTCCGCTATTGGTTATTGACTGGAGACGTGTCTCGGTCATGTCTACATAGTTCTCGAACCCGTAGGGTCCACACGCTTAAAGTTCTGTGACGATCGGTATTATGAGTTTTTGTGTTTTGATGTACCGAAGGTAGTTCGGAGTCGCGGATATGATCACAGACATGACGAGGAGTCTCAAAATGGTCGAGACATAAAGATCGATATATTGGACGACTATGTTCGGACACCGGAAGTGTTTCGGGAGGTTTCGGACATATACCGGAGTACCGGGGGGTTACCGGAACCCCCCGGGGAGTATATTGGGCCTAATGGGCCTTAGTGGGAGAAGAGGAGGGGCGGCCAGGGCAGCCGCGCGCCCCCTCCCCCTCTAGTATGAATTGGACAAGGAGGGGGGCGGCGCCCCCTTTCCTTCTCTTCTTCTCTCCCTTCCTCTCCTACTCCTACTCCTACTTGGAAGGGGGGAGTCCTACTCCCGGTGGGAGTAGGACTCCTCATTGGAGCGCGCCATAGGAGGCCGGCCCCCTCCCCCTCCTCCACTCCTTTATATTTGGGGAGGGAGCACCCCTTGGAGACACAATAATTGATCATTGATCTTTTAGCCGTGTGCGATGCCCCCCTCCACCATAATCCACCTCGGTCATACCGTAGCGGTGCTTAGGCGAAGCCCTGCGTCAGTAACTTCATCAACACCGTCACCACGCCGTCGTGCTGACGAAGCTCTTCCCGGAAGCTCTACTGGATCGTGAGATCGTGAGACGTCACCGAGCTGAACGTGTGCTGAACGCGGAGGTGTCGTACGTTTGATACTGAGGATCGATTGATCGTGAAGACGTACGACTACATCAACCATGTTGTCATAACGCTTCCGCTAACGGTCTACGAGGGTACGTAGATGGCACTCTCCCCTCTCATTGCTATGCATCACCATGATCTTGCGTGTGCGTAGGATTTTTTTTGAAATTACTATGTTCCCCAACAGTGGCATCCGAGCCAGGTTTATGCATAGATGTTATATGCACGAGTAGAACACAAGTAAGTTGTGGGTGATACAAGTCATACTGCTTACCAGCATGTCGTACTTTGGTTCAGCGGTACTGTTGGATGAAGCGGTCTGGACCGACATTACTTACGCGGGACTGGTTCTACCGACGTGCTTTGCACACAGGTGGCTGGCGGGTGTCAATTTCTCCAACTTTAGTTGAACTGAGTGTGACTGCGCCCGGTCCTTGTTGAAGGTTAAAACAACACTAACTTGGTGAACTATCGTTGTGGTTTTGATGCGTAGGTAAGAACGGTTCTTGCTCAGCCCGTAGCAGCCACATAAAACTTGCAACAACAAAGTAGAGGACGTCTAACTTGTTTTTGCAGGGCATGTTGTGATGTGATATGGTCAAGGCATGATGCTATATTTTATTGTACGAGATGATCATGTTTTGTAATGGAGTTATCGGCAACTGGCAGGAGCGATATGGTTGTCGCTTTATTGTATGAAATGCAATCGCCATGTAATTGCTTTACTTTATCACCAAGCGGTAGCGATAGTCATAGAAGCAATAGTTGGCGAGATGACAACGATGTTACGATGGAGATCAAGGTGTCACGCCAGTGACGATGGTGATCATGACGGTGCTTTGGAGATGGAGATCAAAGGCACAAGATGATGATGGCCATATCATATCACTTATATTGATTACATGTGATGTTTATCATTTATGCATCTTATTCTGCTTTGATTGACGGTAGCACTATAAGACGATCTCTCACTAAAAATTTCAAGGTACAAGTGTTCTCCCTGAGTATGCACCGTTGCAAAAGATCGTCGTGCCGAGACACCACGTGATGATCGGGTGTGATAAGCTCAACGTTCTTATACAACGGGTGCAAGCTAGTTTTGCACATGCATAATACTCGGGCTAAACTTGACGAGCCTAGCATATGCAGATATGGCCTCGGAACACTGAGACCGAAAGGTCTAGCATGAATCATATAGTAGATATGATCAACATAGTGATGTTCACCATTGAAAACTACTCCATTTCACATGATGATCGGTTATGGTTTAGTTGATTTGGATCACGTGATCACTTAGATGATTAGAGGGATGTCTATCTAAGTTGGAGTTCATAAAGTAATATGATTAATTGAACTTAAATTTATCATGAACTTAGTACCTGATAGTATTTTGCTTGTCTATGTTGTTGTAGATAGATGGCCCGTGCTGTTGTTCCGTTGAATTTTAATGTGTTCCTTAAGAAAACTAAGTTCAAAGATGTTAGTAGAAATGATGTGGATTGGATCCGTGATCTGAGGATTATCCTCATTGCTGCACAGAAGAATTATGTCCTTGATGCACCGCTAGGTGACAGACCGATTGCAGGAGCAGATGCAGACGTTATAAACGTTTGTCGAGCTCGATATGATGACTACTTGATAGTTTAGTGCACCATGCTTTACGGCTTAGAATCGGGGATTCAAAGACATTTTGAACGCCATGGAGCATATGAGATGTTCCAAGAGTTGAAATTAGTATTTCAGACTCATGCCCATGTCGAAAGGTATGAGACCTTTGACAAGCACTTTGCCTACAAGATGGAGGAGAATAGCTCAGCTAGTGAGCATGTGCTCAGAATTTCTGAGTACTACAATCACTTGAATCAAGTGGGAGTTAATCTTCCAGATAAGATAGTGATTGACAGAGTTCTCTAGTCACTATCACCAAGTTACTGGAACTTCGTGATGAACTATAATATGCAAGGGATAACGGAAATGATTCCCAAGCTCTTCGTGATGCTGAAATCGACGAAGGTAGAAATCAAGAAAAGCATCAAGTGTTGATGGTTGACAAGACCACTAGTTTGAAGAAAAGGGCAAAGGGAAGAAGGGGAACTTCAAGAAGAACGGCAAGCAAGTTGCTGCTCAAGTGAAGAAGCCCAAACCTAGACCTAAGCCTGAGACTAAGTGCTTCTACTGGAAAGGGACTGGTCACTGGAAGCAGAACTGCCCCAAGTATTTGGCGGATAAGAAGGATGGCAAAGTGAACAAAGGTATATTTGATATACATGTTATTGATGTGTACTTTACTAGTGTTAATAGCAACCCCTCAGTATTTGATACTAGTTCAGTTGCTGAGATTAGTAACTCGAAACGAGAGTTGCAGACTGAACAGAGACTAGTTAAGGGTGAAATGACGATGTGTGTTGGAAGTGGTTCCAAGATTGATATGATCATCATCACACACTCCCTATACTTTCGGGATTAGTGTTGAACCTAAATAAATGTTATTTGGTGTTTGCGTTAAGCATGAATATGATTTGATCATGTTTATTGCAATACGGTTATTCATTTAAAGTCAGAGAATAATTGTTGTTCTGTTTACATGAATAAAACCTTCAATGGTCATACACCCAAGGTGAATGGTTTATTGAATATCGATCGTAGTGATACACATATTCATAATATTGAAGCCAAAAGATGCAAAGTTAATAATGATAGTGCAACTTATTTGTGTCACTACCGTTTAGGTCATATTGGTGTAAAGCGCATGAAGAAAATCCATGCTGATGGGCTTTTGGAATCACTTGATTATGAATCAGTTGATGCTTGCGAACCATGCCTCATGGGCAAGATGACTAAGACTCCGTTCTCCGGAACAATGGAGCGAGCAACAAACTTGTTGGAAATAATACATACTGATGTATGCAGTCCGATGAGTGTTGAGGCTCGCGGCAGGTATCGTTATTTTCTGACCTTCACAGATGATTTGAGTAAGATATGGGTATATCTTCTTGATGAAACATAAATCTGAAACATTTGAAAAGTTCAAATAATTTCATAGTGAAGTGGAAAATCATCGTAACAAGAAAATAAAGTTTCTACGATCTGATCGTGGAGGAGAATATTTGAGTTACGAGTTTGGTCTTCATTTGAAACAATGCGGAATAGTTTTGCAACTCACGCCACCTGGAACACCACAGCGTAATGGTGTGTCCGAACATCGTAATAGTACTTTATTAGATATGGTGCAATCTATGATGTCTCTTACCGATTTACCACTATCATTTTGGGGTTATGCATTAGAGACAGCTGCATTCACGTTAAATAGGGCACCATCTAAATCCGTTGAGACGACGCCATATGAATTGTGGTTTGGCAAGAAACCAAAGTTGTCATTTCTTAAAGTTTGGGGTTGCGATGCTTATGTGAAAAAATTTCATCCTGGTAAGCTCAAACCCAAATCAAAGATATGTGTCTTCATAGGATACCCAAAGGAGACAATTAGGTACATCTTCTATCATAGATCCGAAGGCAAGACATTCGCTGCTAAGAATGGATCCTTTCTAGAGAAGGAGTTTCTCTCGAAAGAAGTGAGTGGGAGGAAAGTAGAACTTGATGAGGTAACTATACCTGCTCCCTTCTTGGATAGTAGTTCATCACAGAAATCTGTTCTTGTGACTCCTACACCAATTAGTGAGGAAGCTAATGATGATGATCATGTAACTATAGATCAAGTTACTACCAAACCTCGTAGGTCAACCAGAGTGAGATCCGCACCAGAGTGGTACGGTAATCCTGTTCTGGATGTCATGTTACTTGACCATGACGAACCTACAAACTATGAGGAAGCGATGATGAGTCGAGATTCCACGAAATGGCTTGAGGCCATGAAATCTGAGATGGGATCCATGTATGAGAACAAAGTATGGACTTTGATTGACTTGCCCGATGATCGGTGAGTCATTAAGAAAAAATGGATCTTCAAGAGGAAGATGGACGCTGGTAGTAGTGTTACTATCTACAAAGCTCGAATTGCCGCAAAATGTTTTCGACAAGTTCAAGGTGTTGACTACGATGAGATTTTCTCACTCGTATCGATGCTTAAAAGTCTGTCCGAATCATGTCAGCAGTTGCCGCATTTTATGAAATCTGGCAAATGGATGTCAAAACTGTATTCCTTCATGGATTTCTTAAAAGAAGAGTTGTATATGATGCAACCAAAAGGTTTTGTCGATCCTAAACGTGCTAACAAAGTGAGCAAGTTCAAGCGATCCATCTATGGACTGGTGCAAGCATCTCGGAGTTGGAATATATGATTTGATAAAGTGATCAAAGCATATGGTTTTATACAGACTTGTGGTGAAGCCTGTATTTACAAGAAAGTGAGTGGGAGCACTACCGCATTTCTGATAAGTATATGTGAATGACATATTGTTGATCGGAAATAATGTAGAATTTTCTGGAAAGCATAAAGGAGTGTTTGAAAAGAGTTTTTCAAAGAAAGACATCGGTGAAGCTACTTACATATTGAGCATCAAGATCTATAGAGATAGATCAAGACGCTTGATATATTTTCAATGAGTACATACCTTGACAAGATTTTGAAGTAGTTCAAAATGGAATAAGGAGTTCTTGCCTGTGTTGCAAGGTGTGAAGTTGAGTAAAGACTCAAAACCCGACCACAGCAGAAAATAGAAAGAGAATGAAAAGTCATTCCCTATGCCTCAGTCATAGGTTCTATAAACTATGCTATGCTGTTTACCAGTCCTATTGTATACCTTAGCATCTTTCTGGCAAGAGAGTACAATAGTGATCTAGGAGTAGATCACTATACAGCGGTCAAAATTATCCTTAGAGGACTAAGGAAATATTTCTCGGTAATGGAGGTGATAAAAGAGTTCGTCGTAAAGAGTTACGTCGATGCAAGTTTTTTACATCGATCTAGATGACTCTAAGTCTCGATCTGGATACATATTGAAAGTGGGAGCAATTAGCTAGAGTAACTCCGTGCAGAGCATTGTAGACATAGAAATTTGCGAAATACATACGGATCTGAATGTTGCAGACCCGTAGGCTAAACTTCTCTCACAAGAAAAACATGATCACTCTTTGGGTGTTAATCACATAGCGATGCGAACTAGATTATTGACTCTAGTAAACCTTTTGGGTATTAGTCACATGGAGATGTGAACTAATCACATAAAGATGTGAACTAGATTATTGACTCTAGTGCAAGTGGGAGACTGAAGGAAATATGCCCTAGAGGCAATAATAAAGTTATTATTTATTTCCTTATATCATCATAAATGTTTATTATTCATGATAGAATTGTATTAACCGGAAACTTAGTACATGTGTGAATACATAGACAAACATAGTGTCACTAGTATGCCTCTACTTGACTAGCTCGTTGAATCAAAGATGGTTAAGTTTCCTAGCCATACACATGAGTTTTCATTTGATTAACAGGACCACATCATTAGAGAATGATGTGATTGACTTGACCCATTTCGTTAGCTTAGCACATTGATCATTTTAGTTTACTGCTATTGCTTTCTTCATGACTTATACATGTTCTTATGACTATGAGATTATGCAACTCCCGATTACCGGAGGAACACTTTGTGTGATACCAAACGTCACAACGTAACTGGGTGATTATAAAGGTGCTCTACAGGTGTCTCCGATGGTACTTGTTGAGTTGGCATAGATCGAGATTAGGATTTGTCACTCCGATTGTCGGAGAGGTATCCCTGGGCCCTCTCAGTAATGCACATCACTATAAGCCTTGCAAGCATTGCATCAAATGAGTTGGTTGCGGGATGATGTATTATAGAACGGGTAAAGAGACTTGTCGGTAACGAGATTGAACTAGGTATTGAGATACCGACGATCGAATCTCGGGCAAGTAACATACCGATGACAAAGGGAACAACATATGTTGTTATGCGGTTTGACCGATAAAGATCTTCGTAGAATATGTAGGAACCAATATGAGCATCTAGTTTCCGCTATTGGTTATTAACCGAAGACGTGTCTCGGTCATGTCTACATAGTTCTCGAACCCGTAGGGTCCGCACGCTTAAAGTTCTGTGATAATCGGTATTATGAGTTTTTGTGTTTTGATGTACCGAAGGTAGTTTGGAGTCCTGGATATGATCATGGACATGACGAGGAGTCTCGAAATGATCGAGACGTAAAGATCGATATATTGGACGACTATGTTTGGACACCAGAAGTATTTCGGGAGGTTTCGGACATATACCAGAGTACCGGGGGGTTACCGGAACCCCCCGGGGAGTATATTGGGCCTAATGGGCCTTAGTGGGAGAAGAGGAGGGGCGGCCAGGGCAGTCGCGTGCCCCCTCCCCCTCTTGTCTGAATTGGACAAGGAGGGGGGCGGCGCCCCCCTTTCCTTCTCTTCTTCTCTCCCTTCCTCTCCTACTCCTACTCCTACTTGGAAGGGGGGAGTCCTACTCCCGGTGGGAGTAGGACTCCTCATTGGAGCGCGCCATAGGAGGCCGGCCCCCTCCCCCTCCTCCACTCCTTTATATATGGGGAGGGGGCACCCCTTGGAGACACAATAATTGATCATTGATCTTTTAGCCGTGTGCGGTGCCCCCCTCCGCCATAGTCCACTTCGGTCATATCGTAGCGGTGCTTAGGCGAAGCCCTGCGTCGGTAACTTCATCAACACCATCACCACGCCGTCATGCTGACAAAGCTCTTCCCGGAAGCTCTACTGGATCGTGAGATCGCGGGACGTCACCGAGCTGAACGTGTGCTGGACGCGAAGGTGCCATACGTTCGGTACTGAGGATCGGTCGATCGTGAAGACGTACGACTACATCAACCGCATTGTCATAACGCTTCAGCTTACGGTCTACGAGGGTATGTAGACGACACTCTCCCCTCTCGTTGCTATGCATAACCATGATATTGCGTGTGCGTAGATTTTTTTTTGAAATTACTACGTTCCCCAACACCATGTCCATCCCCGTGCAAGTCGTCGCCATGGACGACCAGGAGCTATCTGAGATGGTCGGGAAGAGGTGCCCCATGTCGCTGCCTTGCTCTTCCATAGAAATGGGCCCTCTCCAACAGCCACCGCCGGATCTGGTCTGCCGCTGCCCGTTCATGCCTCCGGCGACCCCAACCGTCGCTGGATCGAACCACTGCTGCCATTGACAACATGCACGGGATCGAGATTTTTTTAAAGTAATAGTAGTAGTGCGGGGTATAAGACCCGCTACAGATAATTAGTAGTAGCGCAGGTGGCACCAGCGCTACTACTACAAGTTAGTTGTAGCGTTGTAGTAGTAGCGCGGGCACATGCGCTACTACTAGCTATTTATCCCGCGCTACTACTAGGCTTTTCCCTAGTAGTTTCATAAGCATTATCCATAGCAGAGGTAGCATCATCAATAACTTGCGACATATCAGAATTAATAGCATGTGGTGGTGGTGCAAGTTTACTCATAACAGAAGGTGAATCTAAAGCAGAACTGGATGGCAGTTTCTTACCTCCCCTCGTCTTTGAGGGATAAATTTTAGTCTTAGGATCCTTCAGATTCTTCATAGTGATAAATTGGTAATAATCCCAAGTGACTCAGCTATGCTCCCCGGTAACGGCGCCAGAAAAAGGTCTTGATAACCCACAAGTATAGGGGATCGCAACAGTTTTCGAGGGTAGAGTATTCAACCCAAATTTATAGATCCGACACAAAGGGGAGCCAAAGAATATTTGAAGGTATTAGCAACTGAGTTGTTAATTCAACCACACCTGGAGATTAATTATCTGCATCAAAGTGATCAGTAGCAAAGTAGTATGATAGTTTTGATAATAGTAGCAGCAGTAATGATAACGGTAACAATGATAGCAGTAATTTTGTAGCAAGTGTAACAGTGATGATAGCAGTAGTAACTTAGCAAGAACAATATAGGATAAATTCGTAGGCATTGGATCGGTGACTTGTTGGATGATATTCATCATGAGACAGTCATAACCTAGGGCGATACGGCACTAGCTCCAGTTCGTCAATATAATGTAGGCATGTGTTCCGTAAATAGTCATACATGCTTATGGAAAGAACTTGCATGACATCTTTTGTCCTACCCTCCCGTGGCAGCGGGGTCCATATTGAAAACTAAGGGATATTAAGGCCTCCTTTTAATAGAGAAACGGAACAAAGCATTAACACATAGTGAATACATGAACTCGTCATCACCGGGAATGGTCCCGACTATTGTCACTTTGGGGTTGCCAGATCATAACACGTAGTAGGTGACTATAACTTGTAAGATAGGATCTAGAACATGGATATAATGGTGATAACATAAATGGTTCAGATATGGAATCATGGCACCGGGCCCAAAGTGACAAGCGCAAAGTCATAGCAACATCAATCTAAGAACATAGTGGATACTAGGGATCAAGCCCTAACAAAACTAACTCGATTACATGATGAATCTCATCCAACTCCTCACCGACCAGCGAGCCTACGACGGAATTACTCACTCCTGGTGGCGAGCATCATGTAATTGGCGATGGAGAAGGGTTGGTGATGATGAAGAACGAAGATCCCCCTCTCCGAAGCCCCAAACGGACTCCAGATCTATCCTCCCAATGAAGAACAGGAGGTGACGGCGGCTCCGTCTCGTGGATCGCGATAATTCTTTCTCACTGATTTTTTCTAGAAAAATAGGATTTTATAGCGTTGGTTTCAGGGTCTGTGGGGCCACCAGGTGGGGACAACCCACCTGGGCGCGCCAGGAGAGGAGGGCGCGCCCTGGTGGGTTGTGCCCACCAGGTGCCCCTCTCCGGTAGTTCTTGGCTCCAGAAATTCTTATTTATTATATAAAAATTCCTCGCGAAGTTTTGTTCCATTCCGAGAACTTTTATTTCTGCACAAAAACAACACCATGATAGTTCTTCTGAAAACAGCTTCAGTCCGGGGTTAGGTTCATTCAAATCATGCAAATTAGAGTCCAAAACAAGAGGAAAAGCGTTAGGAAAAGTAGATACGTTGAAGACGTATGAGAAAGAAATAGCAATAAAACTGAACGATCATTATGCTAAGCTAACGAATGGGTCTTGTCCATCACATCATTCTCCTAATGATGTGGTCATGTTATCAAATGACAACACATGTCCATGGTTAGGAACATTAACCATCTTTGCTCAACGAGCTAGTCTAGTAGAGGCTAACTAGGGACATGGTTTTTGTTTATCTATTCACACATGTATTTAGATTTCCGATCAATACAATTCTAGTATGAATAATAAACATTTATCATGAATAAGGAAATATTAAATAACAACTTTATTATTGCCTTTAGGGCATATTTCCTTCAGATTGAACCCATTACAAATCACCTCTCTCATTGCAAGAAAACTCAATCTAGTTGGCCAAACCAAATCAATAGACCCGAGAGAAATACAAAGCTATGTTAATCATGCATAAAAGAGTTCAAGCAAGACTCAAATAATATTCATAGATAATCTGATCATAAACCCACAATTCATCGGATATCAAATAGATCTCCAAGAATATCGAGGAGAACATTGTATGAAAGATCAAAGAGAGAGAAGAAGCCATCTAGCTACTAGCTATGGACTTGTAGGTCTGTGGTAAACTACTCACACATCATCGGAAGGGCAGCAAGGTTGATGTAGAAGCTCTCCGTGGTCGAATCCCCCTCTGGCAGAGTACCGAAAAAGGTCTCAAGATGGGATCTCACGAAGACAGAAACTTGCGGCGGCGAAAAATATTTTTGATGTGCTCTCTAGTCTACAGGGAATATTGGGTATTTATAGAAGAAAAATTAGGGTTGGAAGTAACACGGGGGGCCCACAAGCTTGTGGGGCGCGCCCTACGAGATTGTGACCATCCCGTGCCCTTTCTGGCCTTCTCCGAAGCTTCCAGGCTGTTTTGTGGTCCAAAAAAATCGTCAAAAAGTTTCGTTTTGTTTGGACTTCACTTAGTATTGATTTTTCGTGAAGACAAAAACAAGGAAAAAACAACAACTGACACCGAGCACTAGGTTAATATGTTAGTCTCAAAAAATAATATAAAATAGTGTAATAATGCATATAAAATATCCAAGATTGATACGTTGGAGACGTATCATCCTTGTCGCGTCGTATGCATGATCTTGTTCACCGAGAGCCTCGATGCTCAAACCTCGCTTGGGCATTCAAAGTTTGTAGTGGCTCTTTCAGTATCTTGTACCTTTGTTTTTGTGTGTGTCTCTTTGTTTGTTTGTTTTACTTTTGAACTTGGATTTGTTGCTCGATGTTGTGGTGGTTACTTTATACTTCCTCCGTTTTTTTATGTAAGATGTATTATTTTTAGCACGGTGACCAAGGAACATAATCGCAGACATGTTTCGACGAAATTACCTTTGGCAAATTTGTTGGTTAGTGGCAAGTAAATTAATTAGTCCAAGAAAGTAAGAGATACATGCAATCGACAGAGAGATATTTTTCTTCTTCCGCTACAAGGAGAGATATAGAAAATCAGGAGAGAGATAGTTTCCCTTTTTCTGGAGGGCTAACAAGAGAATTATGAGGAATTAGAAGAAATGCACCTTACATTCTGGATTTTTATCAAAAAACAAATACACCTTATATAAAGGAACGAAGGGAGTAATATAAAGTAGGGTAACCCTTTTTCATAAAATCTATGCAAGGGTTCAACGACGATGACCGCGGCTCTAGAGAGCTGATCGTTACTTCGTTAGGGGCACGTGCATGAAGACTTCCTGACTATCAACGACAAGGTCAAGCCGGTTCAAGTAGAGGGGCGTGCTACAACGGTGCGTCAGCGGCTCGATTTGACCGCAGTAGTGGTCATTCGGTGGTCTCGGAATCTCGATGTAATTTTTATTATGTTTGAGATGTTTTGTACATCTGTTGAACTTTTATAATAGATCTCATTCTTTAAAAAAACTGAAGCAATTATTCTTTTTTTGAGACAAAAGCAATTATTCTTGTGAATGAATGAATAAAGGAGGTTTGGACTGTAAAATAATGGTGCGTTTTAGCCTGACGGGTTAGATGGGCCGGGATGGTTTGGCCCATCTCATGAGCCAGTCCCTCGGTTGCGCCAGTTGTTGTCCACGGCCCACAGGCGAAACCACAGCCGACCGCCGCCCCTCCCGTCTCCCCGTCCCGTCCCCTCCTGCATCGTTGAACCAACCGAGCTCCAAAGTAAACCCCGCGCCCAAAATCCCCAAACCCTAACCGCTACACCACCCGACCCCACCCCACCCGGCGGAGCGGCAGCTCCCCGGCCGCCCGGCGGTAATCAGCGCCGGCGAGGGAAGGTGCCGGGAAGGCGGCGGCGACCTGCGGGATACCGGGACAGGCGGCACACGGTCGCTGAAGAGCGAGCGCGCGAGCTGCCGAGGAGCAGTGAAGCCCCCGCCACAGCCCCCAACGAGACTCGCTACAGACAACACGGTAAGGCACCTATCGCCGAATGGCCGCTTCTCCATTGCTTGCTCAATCTGTCAGACATCGAGCATTCTTGTGAAAATCGATTTTTTTTTCAGAAAAGTCAAAGATTTTGGAATTTTGGTTGTGTAGCAAAACCTACCAGTTATAATGTTTTCAAGTAGCTCAATAAGAGAAGATAGCTTAATCAGGACGCACCCGCTTGGAGACTAATGATAGGCCGGGTCAAACTGGCCCTTAAGGACCGTTTGACTGAAGCAGACGACCTAAGTTTCGTCAGTTGGGTAAAATGCAAAGGCTGTGGACTACTATACTGTAGCTTTCAAAATAATAAGAGGCAGAGGAACTGGGGTTCACAAGTCTTGTGTGCAGTGGCGGAGCCAGGAATTAAGGATCAGGGGGGCCAAATGACTCAAACTTTTGATAACAGGGGCCAAACAATACTAATACATGTATTTTTGTATAAATTACACACTGTTCATCTACTAATTAGCAGCAAATCAGT
>NC_041380.1:58866584-58871556 GCF_002162155.2 Triticum dicoccoides | reverse complement strand
CCTGTCTCCGCCACTACTTGTGTGTGCTAAAACCTAAAAGTGCTAGCTGCTACCGGGGAGTGTTGATGGGTGCCAATTTTAGTTTAATTTAATTCGTATGTAATTCCATTTTCTGAGAATGTTAAAATATGTTTGTTTGATGTTTGTTAGGACAGTTGATACAGCCATGGATATCACTCAGATTCTCCTAGCTGCGCAATCTCCGGACGGTAACCTTCGGTCCGTAGCAGAAAGCAGCCTTAAGCTGTTTCAGGAGCAGAATCTTCCCAGGTTCCTGCTGTCCTTATCAGTGGAGCTCTCGAATGACGGAAGGCCGCCAGAGTCTAGAAGACTTGCTGGCATTATCCTTAAGAATTCGTTGGATGCTAAGGATTGTTCAAGGAAGGAGCTACTTGGTCAGCAATGGGTCAGCCTGGACTTGTCGATCAAATCGAGGATTAAGGAATCGTTGCTGCTAACGCTAGGATCTTCGGTGCCTGATGCAAGGCAGGTCTCATCACAGGTTATTGCAAAGGTCGCCTCCATTGAGATGCCCCGTCGTGAATGGCCAGACCTCATTGCCAAGTTATTGGGAAACATGACGCAGCAGGGTGCATCTGCGCCACTGAAGCAAGCAACTCTAGAGGCGCTGGGGTATGTCTGCGAGGAGATTTCTCCTGAGCACTTGGAGCAGGATCAAGTCAATGCTGTTCTGACCGCTGTGGTCCAGGGAATGAACCAGGCAGAGCTAAGTGTTGAAGTCCGTCTTGCAGCAGTTAAAGCTCTATATAACGCTCTTTATTTTGCTGATAGCAACTTTGCAAATGATATGGAGAGGAATTATATAGTGAAGGTAATTTGCGAGACTGCTGTATCTAATGGAGTGGAGATCAGACAGGCAGCTTTTGAATGCCTTGTTGCAATTGCATCCATATATTATATGCACTTGGAACCTTATATGCAAACTGTATTTAACCTGACGTCTAACGCTGTCAAAGGAGATGAAGAATCAGTTGCACTTCAAGCTATTGAGTTCTGGAGCACAATTTGTGATGAAGAGATTCAACTCCAAGAAGAATATGAGGGATATGACAATGCCGACTCTAGTGCAAATTTTCGCTTTATAGAAAAGGCACTCCCTTCACTTGTTCCAATGCTGCTCGAAACTCTGTTGAAGCAAGAGGAAGAGCAAGAGCAAGATGATAATGTCTGGAACATTTCCATGAGTAGCGGGACGTGCCTCGGACTCATTGCTAAAGCTGTTGGTGATGCGATTGTCCCTCTTGTCATGCCATTTGTTGAGGCTAACATCACAAATCCAGATTGGCATTGTCGTGAGGCAGCTACTTTTGCATTTGGTTCTATCCTTGATGGTCCTTCTCTTCCGAAACTTGCTCCACTGGTACATGCTGGACTCGATTTCTTGCTCAATGCAATGAAAGATCCCAACAGCCAGGTAAAAGACACCACTGCATGGACTCTTGGGCGTGTGTTTGAATTTTTGCATTCTCCAACAAGTGTGAATCCAATTGTAACAAGTGGAAACCTTATGCGTATCATGACAGTGTTGCTCGAGAGTAGTAAGGATGCTCCAAATGTGGCTGAGAAAGTCTGTGGAGCTATATACTTTCTTGCCCAAGGTTATGAAAATACAGCAGATTCAGTTTCTTCTGTGCTTACACCTTATCTTCCTAGTGTCATCACCACTCTCCTTTCTGCTTCGGACTGTGCTGACACGACCCATTTTAGGCTTCGTTCATCTGCTTATGAAGCATTGAATGAGATTGTGAGAGTCAGCAACATAGATGAAACTTCAAGCATTATAGGCCAGTTATTGCTGGAGGTCATGAGAAGATTGAAGTTGACATTTGATCTGGAAATATTTTCATCAGGCGACAAGGAGAACCAGAGTGACCTGCAGGCTTTGCTGTGCGGTGTACTGCAGGTCATTGTCCCGAAACTGAGCAACTCAGATGCGGAGCCCATTATCACCCAGAATGCTGATCAGTTGATGTTTCTGTTTCTCTGTGTCTTTGCTTGCCACGGTTCTACTGTACATGAAGAAGCAATGCTTGCTATTGGTGTTCTTGCGGATGCTATCGGTCCAGATTTTGTAAAATACATGCCGGAGTTTTTCAAGTACCTTGAAGCAGGCTTGCAGAATCATGAAGAATACCAAGTATGCTCCATTTCTGTTGGAGTGGTGGGTGACATTTGCCGTACACTAGAAGATAAAGTGTTGCCATTCTGTGATGGAATTATGACTGTTCTCCTCAAGGATCTTTCAAATCCAATGCTCAACCGGTCTGTCAAACCTCCCATTTTCTCATGCTTTGGAGACATTGCTCTTGCTATTGGCGAGAATTTTGAGAAATACCTGCCATATGCCATGCCAATGCTTCAAGGAGCTGCTGAGCTTGTTGTTGTTTTAGATCAAAGTGACGATGATATGGTTCACTATGGTAATCAGCTCAGACGGGGAATATTTGAGGCTTACTCTGGCATATTACAGGGTATAAAAGGTCCAAAAGCTCAGCTGATGGTACCTTATGCAACCCACCTGTTGCAGTTCACCGAAGCTGTCTACAAGGATGGGAGCAGGTGCACATCATTTTCATTGTCATTTCTTCTAGTTATAGACCCAAAGTGGTCGGACCCTTCCCTGGACCCTGCGCAAGCGGGAGCTACATGCACCAGGTTGCCCTTTTTTTTTTATATGAGTGACTGTTCCGTTTCTTAGCAGTATATGCATATGTCTGCTTTCAGGGATGAGAGTGTGACAAAGGCTGCAGTTGCAGTCCTTGGTGATCTCGCGGATACACTTGGCCCAATATCAAAAGATCTGTTCAGGAACCACCTCTTCCATGTCGAATTCTTTAGGGAGTGCCTTGATTCGGACGAAGAGGTCAGGGAGACTGCATCGTGGGCGCAGGGAATGATAAACCAAGCAGTGGTTGCTTAATATGCGAAATCATTTTCTGTTGTTGGTTTTGCTGGAGGTTTCTTCTTGTGCATCTGTAAAGTCCATTTGCCACGGATGAATGGAAGAATTCCAATGTATATGTAGTGTCAGTAGTAGGGGATCCTTCAGTGATGTGTTCGACTTGAACTGCTAAACTTACTAATGTGTTTGACTTGTTGCTTATCCATGCTATGTTGTCTATGTTACTTTAGTCTTTTTCTGTCATATGCTTTCATCCTGCCTGATTGGTCCTTGTTGTTGGTATATGTTCTATTGCAGTGCAGTGTTCTTGTTAATATGGTTTCATGCTACCTGATTGATCCTTGTTGTCGCTATATATGACTTGTCACACTATTGGCATGAATTATGGCCATGTCATTTTGTCGGAATTCTTTCAGTGGAGTTTATTTTGAACATATGGTGTTGTAACATTGTGCTGGAGAAACATCTTTGCAGAGGGCTTTTCTCAGGTAACTCGTTATATGAGTAATAATGTTGTGCACGGACAGAAGCGGCGCAGGCACCATTTCATTGTGGGTCCACATCACTGGTCTGCACCTTCTCCACGCCACCGCCATGACTCAACCCAGTTGGCCTGATCTGACCGATCCTTTCTCAGGTTTTTTATTCTCACATTTATTTATTTGTTTGTTTTTGTAACGCTGACTACCTGAAGTTTTAACCAACCTGACCAATCTTCAGACTCGAACTATTTTTGTGTGTGCCTGGAATCTGAATCATGAATGCATGACTGGTTCTCAAAAAGGAATAGATGACTGCTTTTTCTATTTGATTAGATTGAGTTATCCTTCAAATGTGCATGTACTGCTGCTGTTAACGTCCTGGATTAGTTTTGAAAAAGATACGTTTGCTGTTTCTATTTACAGAGCAATATCCTGGCAGCACTCACCTAGTCTCGAACAAAATATTTGTAGTGAAAAAAAAGGCATGGTTGGAACTATGTCACTGAGTTGTTTTTTTAATAACAGAAGAGTGACACCAATCTGTACAGGTCGTTTGGTACCCATCATTTGGGTCGGATTTGATGGATTTCATTTGCGAATTCCGGAATATACTTGTTTGGCTGCCACAGAATTGAGGGTGGATTTCATTCTAAGATTCCAGAGGATGTAAACTTGGCCTAGGCCCAAATCCCAGCCCCTCGCCCGTCATTCTCCCAGATTCCACTCGCTCGCTTCCCCCCACCCTACCCCGACGCCTTCGTCTCTCGCATCCTTCCCCCACCCTACCCCGACGCCCGCCGCCGCCGCCGCCGCCGCCCACCACCGCCGCCGCCATGAGCCCCTCCTTCTCAGCCGCCGGTGATGCACCCTCCCGCCGGTGAAGAGCTTCTCCCCGAGTTCTCTTCCCCCGTCCCTTCTACACGCGAAGCTTTCTGTTTGATGGTGTGCTGCCTCCGGTGACCACAGCGCCGTCGTCGAGCTCTCAAATCCTGGTAGGTTCTCCCTCCACCTCTCTTCTCCCCCTCCCTCTCTCTGGTGGATCTTTTCTGCTTGAACCCTAACCCTAACCTGAACCCACCTCCATCCAGCCACCCGATCCGGACAGAAGATCGACTTCTTGACGATTCCTCCGCCAGCCCACGGTCGGTCAGCTCCACACCCCGGAAGATCGACCTTTTTGTGGTACGTGGTCAGCGTGTCGGCGTCCCCTCTATGCAAACAAAATGGATCTCTGAATTTAATGCGTTTTGCACACTGATTATTTTGTCTGAATTCAGTATAGAACAATTGCAGTGTGCTTGCATACTGATTTTTTGTCTGAATCAGACTGGGTTTTTTCCAGACTGAGCTAATTTTTATATTCGGGCTTGTTATTGAAGCTAGATACTTGAGCATAATGTTTTGAAATACAAGTTCAGGATAGTTTTGATTCACTCCGTTTTAGGAGAGAGTGTCAATAGCATGTTCAATAAGACTGTGTCAATTGTATCGTATGGCGATTGAAGCTTATTTTTATGTGAAACTCTAATGCTTGATGGTTTTGTTTGTTATGATCTATTTTTGCAAA
>NC_041380.1:58865278-58865641 GCF_002162155.2 Triticum dicoccoides | reverse complement strand
CTTGGTACGGTAGAACAACTAAGTTATGATATTTCAATGTAAATATAATATCTAATACTTGTTATTTTTGCAAACATTAGGAAAATACTACCTTGTAGATGCTGGGTACACTAATGGTCCGGGCTTCTTTGCTCCATACCGGTCAGTCCGGTACCATTTGAAAGAATGGGCGGCTAATGGAAATAACCCACAAACTCCAAGAGAGTTATATAATCTGCGACATGCATCAGCTAGGAATGTGATAGAGAGAACTTTTGGTCTACTAAAGATGAGATGGGCTATTTTGAGGACTAGTTCATTTTTTCGCATACGGAATCAGGTATCACATAGTATTTTGCAAAACCAAGCCTCCGTTTATTTTTA
>NC_041380.1:58864058-58865009 GCF_002162155.2 Triticum dicoccoides | reverse complement strand
CTCTCTCTCTCTCTCTCTCTCTCTCTCTCTCTCTCTCTCTTGGGATTCTACGTTTGTCTCATACATGTATTGTTGCTTGCAGGAAGATATGGATGTGGAGAAGAAAGGAGGTAGAAACTACCTTACCTGGACGGATGAAATGGATGAAGCAATGCTGAATGTGTTCGTGGAGCATTACAATAGAGGGGATCGTGCTCAAAATGGGTGGAAGCCACATGTTTACACTGCAGTTGTCAAGAATGTTCGAGCCAAGTGCAATGTGGATATCACAAAGGAGAATGTCATATCAAGGTGCAAGACTATTGATAGACACTATGTCAATGTCAGCAAGATGTTGTCAACGAGTGGTTTTGGGTGGGATTGGATCCATAACAAGCTTATGGTTGATAGTGAGGACGTGTGGAGCAACTATGTCAAGGTAAGCACTACATCTTGAGCATCTATGTATTCATGCCATGGCCACAAGATTCATTTTCATCATTCATGTGGTCAAGTAGTTTATTCGAAAACATGCACTTATACACCTTCTCCACCTTCTCCATCATGATGTGGAATTCAGCCAAGTTTACTTGAAAACATGCACTTATACTTGTTCATGCATAGCCTTCTAATCAGTAGTTTACTCATCATTTCCCCTATGTTTTGCTATTATATTAGTAATCAGCCTTCTCTTGAGAAATAATCACAACTTGCAGCAGTGCACTTGTTTTCCCCATTATTTATGTGATTTTGCACCATGACATGAGTTACATCTTAGCTGTAGTCTACGATTTTCTCTTTGGATGTGTGTTTGGTGTTTGGATGGATGTGTGTTCATTTTCCACCATGACATGAGACTATTTGTCTTCATGGTTGCAGGCAAACAAAGATGCCGCATGCTACAGGCACAAGGTCATAAAGTTTTGGGACTCTATCAGCCTTGTCTTCTCGAAGGATCATGCCACCGGAACC
>NC_041380.1:58863289-58863919 GCF_002162155.2 Triticum dicoccoides | reverse complement strand
GAGCCAGAACTGCTGGTGAAAGTGCAGCGGAAATGGCTGCAGAGAATGTCAACAACATCAACACTGATTCTGCCGCAACATCTTCAACCCAAACCGGCGAGGAACAGAAGAGGAAGAGATATCGATCGGATGACTCAATTGCATCTATGCTTGGAGAGAAACTGGATAATTTTACCAGTGCCTACAAAGCTGATATCGCTCAAGTTGCTCCTCCTGAGAAACCCTCCTCTCCTGAAGAAATACTTGACGCTCTCAATGCAATTGTGGGACTGGATGATGATGGCTTGCTAGCAGCTTATGATATCCTCATAGCAGATGACCGCAAGTTCAAGGCTCTTATGGCGCTGCCTGAAAGGATGAAGAAGAAATGGATCCTCAAGCAAATCAACCAATGAAGGTATGTTTCTTGTTCTGTGATTAGTTACCAGCTAGCAAGCTCTGCTGCATTTTGTCCTTAGTTGTTTGTTATAGTACAATATTATGGGTGTCCTGTATTTTGTCATGCCAATATGGAGCAGAGGAGGCATCAGCTTGCTTGCTTTTCATCATATTTATGTACTTACCTATTTCCATGTTTGAGATTAGCATGATAGAAGGTTTTATGTTATCATCTTAATAAGGTTTTCCTGC
>NC_041380.1:58833011-58862332 GCF_002162155.2 Triticum dicoccoides | reverse complement strand
AATTTCTACCAACCATTGTGTTCAAGGATTGTTTATTGCCCTATGAGGCCATATGTCACCATTTCTCATCATATTTTGCAGGAAATATTGGGTGAAGTGTGATGTTGAACGAACAGAACAAAGAAATGAAGATCCTTGAGCAATGAAAATCTTTCTTGGATGGTGCTAATAATGCAAAGATTCAGTTTTTATGTAACCTTGACTAGATTATGATCATTTGATGTTGTTGTGAACCTTTGTCGTATTGCAAAGATTAACTTTTTACAAAGTCTCATGTTTAAGTTATATGTATTGGCATGGTTCAGTTTAATGCAAAACATTGCCATGTGTGAACAAACGAGCTGTCAATGTTGGTGTTGGTACAGATTTGTTCATACTATTTATTCCTAGCACAAAGGCTAGTGCGTTGGTGCTGGTATAGTTTCATGCTCATTTTGGTTCTGGTACAGATTTGACCTCAAAATCCTAGTGACAGCCAAACATGAAATTTGGATTTGGAATCTAGATTCAGCCAAATGAAATCTTGATAGAGATTTCATTTCATTTCATTTCAGCCAAATGAAATGAAATCAGGGGAGCCAAACGAGCTGTTAGTGGTATGGTTGTAATCTACATTTGCACTAAATTTTCTTGCATGTATCGGTATTTCATTACTTTAACTATTCCCCAGCCTGATCTCCTTTTGTATCTTCTCTACATTAGATCTAGGCGCACTGGAGCATCTTCTGAATACATCAGTACACAAGCTTACAGGGTACAGCTAAACAGAATTACGTCCTCATTTATTGGTACAAACGTAAGGATGAGCCCAGCTAGCTAAGCCAATCCTGGGAGCTTTCGTGACCTTGTCGCTGGAGTCGACGAACACCTTGACTCGGCCGGTGTTGTAATCCATGGTGACAGAAGGCGTCGGGCGGAACGACGTGGACGTAATTCTTCTCGGCGCCGGCGTCGGGCTTGTGCTCTGTGATCTTCTTCTTGGCCTCCTCCGAAGACAGGCCGACCACCTCCGGCCATGAATTCTTCTCGGCGCCGGCGTCGGGCTTGTGCTCTGTGATCTTCTTCTTGGCCTCCTCCGAAGACAGGCCGACCACCTCCGGCCATGAATTCTTCTCGGCGCCGACGCTGGTGGTCGCCCCCGCTGATTCCATTGCCTACTTGCTATTTACTCCCTCCGTTCCGAAATACATGACGCTGGGGTTTTTTCCGACCAGGTGAAAAAGCAGCGAAATGACCAGGTTACCCTTCAGTTTTGAATTCTCTCCTCGTCTCCACCCAGGTCGTCTTCCAGATCCGCCCGCCTCCGTCGCCCCCCACCTCTGGATCCTCCACCTCCATCGCCCCCGCCTCCGTCGCCCCCCACCCCCAGATCCTCCACCTCCACCTCCACCTCCATCGCCTCCCATCTCGCCCAACGGATCCCCTCCCATCCTCCCCAACTTCCTAGGCCAGCAGATCCCCCACCTCGTCATCCCAAGGCCAGCGCCCTGCTGCAGATTGCCGCCACCCTCCCAGGGCCTCGCCATCTCCACCTCCAGGTACTGCAGATCACCGCTGACTTCAGGTCCTGGTCGTTCAACAGGTCCAAAAAGGGGCAATTCAGTTGCAAATTTAGGATGACAAAATTCAGTATTGGAGCATGATGTTGGGAGGATTCAAAAAATCAGTACTGCATTGGAGTAAAAGTGCAGTACTCCAATGATGTTGGAGTATCATTAACAAAAAATCAATACTACTGAAACAATTGCATGATGTTGGAGTATCATTAACAAAGTAGCATGATGTTGGAGTACAGTTGCATGATGAAGTACTACAGGGGCAGAATCACTTTTACAACGTCATGCAACATCATTTTCATGACAACAGTACTATTGCATGATGTTGGAGTACTATAGTGCTTGATGTTGCATGAACTTATACCGTGGCAGTACCTGAACAGGCTCCAGGTCCAGCAGGTGGAGCTCCAAGCTCCATTGCACCAACTTCAGAACAGGCAGCAACTGAAAAAGGAAATAGACATAGTCAGGGCAGAGGCATGGATTTTGATCTCAACTGCACTCCAGCCGAAGAAGAAGACATACTCCAAGATGATATGAACATGGAAGAGGAAGAGGGCATCGATCCCGGTCAAGATGCAGTTGGTGAGCTCCAGTACTCCTGCCATGAACAATCAATAGTTCATTTGTACCCCTATAATGGAGTAGCTAGCCAGTGTTGAGCAATTAAAAAATCCATTTGGTATTAACAATGTTTAACAACAAAGTTTGGTATTAAACGTGTGTGAAAATTGATTTTCTAAACCCACACATTCCCTGGGACTTGATGCCATATTCAAGTTCTAAGATCAGGTCATAAATTGTTTCCTAGACCATGGCTACCTTGGGACATTGTTTTGGTATCACAACTGTCACAGGATGGCATATCACTTAAAATGACAGGCACATCAAGCAGTCAAAGCAGAGGACATCCCAAATTGATTCAGTCAAACAACAGATCCAACAGCAAGAAGACTGATTATAACTACCTTGGGTAACATCGCCGTGCTGAGAGAACGCGTCCTTGCACTGACAAAAAATGCATTGTGATAGCAAAATCAGCAAGCAGGATAACTCAGAAATTGGATGAAATTTACATTTAGATGAAATTGGACAGAGTGTTTGCACCAAATTTCAATTGACAAAAAATGCATTGTGCTAGCGAAATCAGCAAGCAGGATAACTGAGGAGTACATACGAGGGCATCTTAATAAATAGGTTCACAAATCAGATATCTGGGAGGAAGTCTTGGCAGATCTCAAACGTAGATTCAGGTTCAGGCATCAAACATATTGTCCTTGCACTGAACACCAGGCATCCTCAACCATAAGTCAGCAGTAATCTCGATTTGTTCAATGTTCACATGGATTGCTCCTAACATATACTCCCTCCGTTCCAGATTACTCGTCGACGAGTAATTTGGAACGGAGGGAGTACATTCAGTTAAAACTGCACAAAGTGTTTGCATGAGGCGCCACCTTTCTTCCCCAATTGAGCATCGCCTATGCCACGAACCCTAGAAATAATCCCCAAAATATTAGACCTCTCCGATCCCCTTTCCCAAATCAGATCACCACAAGAAATTTTGACATTGACTAGTAAGAGTAGCTCATTTAACAAGTTTCTGAAAATGAACAGTAACTCTAGTTTCTGAAAATGAACAGTAAGAGTAGCTCATTTAGCAAGTTTCTGAAAATGTAACTCTAGTTTCTGAAAATGAACAGTAAGAGTAGCTCATTTAGCAAGTTTCTGAAAATGAACAGTAACTCTAGTTTCTGAAAATGAACAGTAGCTCATTTATCATTTGAGCATTTCATCATTTGATCATTTCTTGTTGTTTTTCATTTGATCATTTGAGCATGGACTAATATATTTTTTCATTGTTTTGTTTCTTGTTGCAGTTGTTGAGCAAGGAGTTAGAAAAAAGAAAACCCTCACTAACGAGCAAAAATATGCTGCTTATGTGGCATTGCATTCAGTGTGCATGAGCAGAGGTGGCAAATTCAAAAGAAATGATAAGAAAGACCTTGCACATTTTTGTAAGGTTGAAGTGAGGAGTATACAAAGAGTTTGGCAGAAGGCGATGGAGCAAATTTCAGAAGGTTTAGAGGTGGATGTTTCCGATCAGAGAAAAGGAAACTCTGGAAGAAAGCCAAAGGACATCAATTTAGAGCAAATACCTACCATCCCACTAAATAAGAGGTCCACTATCAGATCTCTAGCTTGGCAACTCGGATGTAGCCCTACCACACTGCATAGAAAGTTCAAGCTGAGTTTGATAAAGAGACACACAAACTGTGTGAAGCCAGCTCTAAAAGAGAAGAATAAAAAGGATAGGATGGAATTTTGTATGTCAATGCTTGATGAGACAACGATCGAAACTTCAAGGCCTAAATTCAAGACAATGCATAATGTTGTGCACATTGATGAAAAATGGTTCAATATGACAAAGAAAAATAAGACCTACTATCTGCTGGATGGGGAGGAGGAGCCTACGAGGCCTATACATGGCAACTGTATTGGCAAGGTGATGTTTTTAACGGTCGTTGCTAGGCCAAGGTGGGACCGTGAAGGAAACGTGACCTTCTCTGGGAAAATTGGTATCTGGCCATTCATGAAAGAAGTTCCTGCTCAGAGGAGAAGTGATAACAGGCCCAGAGGTACAATAGAGACAAAGTCAATAAAGGTCGACAGAAAAGTGATGAGGGAGTTCCTGATAGAGAAGGTCTTACCAGCGATACAAGCAGTTTGGCCTGAAAGTGATGCTGGACAGACCATCTACATCCAGCAGGATAACGCTAAGCCCCGTATCTTGCCAAATGACCCAGAATTTCTAGCTGCCGTCGCAAAAACTGGACTTGATATCAGAATAATACAACAACCAGCCAATAGCCCTGATTTGAATGTGCTTGACCTTGGGTTTTTCAACTCGCTGCAATCCCTGACAGATTGTCTGAGTCCTAAAACACTACAAGACCTTATTAATGGTGTTTTGGAGGAATTTGATGGCTATGAGGTTTACAAGCTCAACAGAATTTTCCTAACTCTGCAAACGTGCATGATTGAGATCCTGAACCATGCCGGGGGCAATGGGTATAAAATACCACATGTGAACAAGGAAAGACTTGAGGGTCTTGGGCAGCTACCTCCAAGATTGTCGTGCCCTCAAGAGGTTTACGCAAATGCCCTACACAACTTAGGGCTAATGGCGAGGGTTCAGTGATGGAAGAGGCCTGAATGCTTGTTGTCAAGAGACCTGAGATGAGGCTTGTGGAGTATGCTTGTTGCATCCTTGTTATTATTTGTGTGGAGTATGATTATCATCCATATCTGAGTATGTTTGCAAAGGCTTGTGTGGAGTGGATTTTTTTGCTCCATTTGTATGATCATTTTTACTCCATATGTTTGCATCGGCTTGTGTGGAGTGAATTCTCTTATTTTCTTAGGAGGAAAGGGCTAGGAGAGGAAAGGAGTGGAATAGAAAAGGAGAGGATTAATTTAGATTTAATTAGCAGAAAAAGTTTAATTTAGATTTAATTAACAGAAAAGGTTTATTTTAGATTTAATTAACAGGAAAGGTTTTAATTTACAGTTAATTTCCAGATAAGAGAAGAGAAGAGAGGAGAGATAAGAAGAGAGTAAGTAACTGGATTAAGCTATTGGAGTAACTCCATGGAGTACTAACGTCCAGGAGTACTGCAATGCTTTATTAATAAATATACTACTGCTGTCCTACACTATACTCCTACTCCAAGAACTACTCCTACTGCCAAGTACTCCAATTTAGTGGAGTACTGAAGAGAAGAGAAGAGAAGAGAAGAGAAGAGAGAGGAGAGGAGAGGAGCAATATACACTAAATTACTCCACTAAACAGCAAAAGATTTCATTTAATTAGTTTAATTAACAGAAAAGGGTTTAAGTTAGTTTAATTAATACTCCAAATCTGAAAGGTTTGAGTTAATTTAAATTAACTGAAAAGAGAAGAGAAGATCTACACTACTCCAAATCTTGAACTCACTTTTTTTATTTGAGAAGAGAAGAGCAGAGCAAGCACTGCTACTGCTCCAAGCTAATATGACAGCAAATCAGAAACTCCAAATCTGATTATTCAGGTACTCCAAATACTGGATCTGCTTGCTACTCCAAATTTTGCAACCACTACTCCAAAACAGTACTGAAACTACATAAACTACAGCACAACAATTGCAGTTTTGAAGTAAAGCTTCAGTTAATTTTAAAGTTTAAATTAAAGTTTCATTTAAAATTGAGAGAAGATGGAGAGAAACTACAGTAAGTACTGTTGGAGTACTCACTAACTACTGTAAGATGAGTACAGTACAGTACTGCTGCAAGAGGAGTACAATACTCCATTAGCTCATTGCAAATTTAACCAAAACTACACTAGCACAGATATTGGTGAGGAAACAACAGTACTATTGCAAGAGGAGTAGTAAAATCGTCAGCGTCGGGCACCACAAGCACCACCGTCAGCGTCGCCCTGCAAGCACAACAAAGTATTGGAACTCTGAACCGAACGACAACTGAAGCAAAACAATCGACCATCGACAGTAAACCTTTGAAGAAATGTTGGAGTGCTGCTGCTACTTGGTTGATTACAGAGAGCTCGGTAGGCAATTAAGGCCTCATAACTGACATTAGCATCTGTAACATTTGCTAGCACTACTCCTAGCAGTACACAAGATCACAAGAATCTCCATTTGCTAGCACTACTCCTAGCAGTACACAAGAATCTCCATCTGACATTAAGTTTTCACGGAGAAGAGACAGGAAGAGGAAGAGAGAGCAATACCTCAAGGAGTCATCATCCATGGACGCACAGCCGGGCCACCACGTCCATCCACTCGCCACCTGACGCAACGGCTGCTCCTCAAGGAGTCGCTCATGGAGGCCGCGCGCGAGGAGGACGGTGGCGGCCGCGGCGACGACAAGCTGCTGCAGGTGGTGTTCGACCGCATCCTTCGGCGTCAGGTGGTGTACGACGCGCTTGGGCAGGGCGGAGGTGCCGTCGTGGGTCCAGCTGCTCACCATCGCCTACTACTCCTCGTCACCGCCGCACAGATGCAGCAGCTCCCCACCGCCGCACAGATCCGGCAGCTCCTCACCTCCACAGTTCCTCTTCCCGCAGCTCCTCCGACTCCAGCAGCTCCTCCGGTGGTAAAAATCGAATCTTGGGACGACGAACCAGGGATGACGCGAGAGAAAGAGGGCAGCGGCGACGCGGTTAAGGGAGATGCAGCGAAGCAGGCGAGGGAGATGCGGCTGCTACGCGGGCAAGGGAGATGCGCGGCGACGCGGGCGAGGGAGATGCGGTGGGAGAGAGGCAGAGAGCGATAGGGGCGAGCGAGACAGAGAGACTGAGAGCGATGCGGTCGAGGGTAAAAATGGAAAACGCGAATATTTCGTAGCGTTACGAGATTTCAACGTGCAGACGTAAATATGCCGTACATGATTTTGAACATGGATGGACGATGATGTAGCATGATCGTTGATATGCCGTACATTTGAACTAAGCTATGTCTTTTTTTTATGTTTGAAATGTCACCATATTGTCAAAATGAACATGTTGCAAGCGCCGGCTGCTGGCGCGCGCTGAAAAGTTTAGCGCGTCTGTTGGAGCGGCGCGCGCAATTTTTTGCAGCGGCCGCTAGAACCCTGCGTCGTGCAAAGAGTTTCTAGTTCGGCGCTATGAACATGTTTTAACGCGTCGCGTGGTTGCGCGCTTGTTGAAGATGCTATTAGAAAGCGAGGACGAGAGTAGCAGGGTTGCACCTCCCTCAACGGAGTCTCGGGCTGTCGGCGGCGTGCTCCTCTGTCTAGTGTTGGTCGTCAAAAGTTAATCCTTTTGAAGGACGGCTTGTCCGGCGAGTAGATGGGCGTGCTCGGGAGGAGGGCGCGCAACTCGCGGGCTGGGGCTGGGGCACGGTTGCTTGGCTCGGAGTTGAGGCTGAGCATGTCGGTAATAGACGAGGAAGAGACGAAGCTACGAGAGTTGGAGTCTCTCTCGGCGACGGCGTGCTCCTCTGTTTTGGATTCGAACTCAGACGCCTAACGTACATCCATATTCTACTGCCGCCGGACTGAGTGCCCGAGTCGGTGCCCGACTTTGAACGACCTGCCAAAGCTTTGTAGGCCATAAAAGCACAAGCAACGCAAACGCAACGAAAGGCAAGAGATACAAGCTCGCAACGCACGAGAAGCAAAAAAAGATAGCTAGCTAGCTACCTTCCATATACCAAAGGAGGCATGTCGTCGTCCTTCCGCCGCCGTGCGCTGGTAGTGCTGGCGGCAGTTCTCATCCTCGGGCTGCTATTGCTCCTCCTCGTGCCGGCCATTGCTCACGCAGACAGCATCGCCGCCGCCGCCGCCGGCGGTAGACGTACCAGCAGCAACGACGTTCGTCCCAACCTAAGACGGAAGAAGCTCATGCCTACTCAGACCCTCGACCTACGCGGCTACCGGCTACCACAGAGCAGTTGCTGCCGGGCGCCACCGCAAGCTACTCGAGCCTTCTCCCGGGCCTTCTCCCGAGCCTTCCCCGGCGCCCTCTCCCGCACCTTCTCCCGCGCCTTCTCCCGAGCCTTCTCAGAGTGGTGAAAGCGCCGTCGCCGAGGTCGACGTGGCGAGCTACGGAGCCGTCGGCGACGGCCAACACGACGACACGCCGGCGTTCCGGGAAGCATGGGCCGCGGTTTGCTCCTCGCCTCAGCCGGCCACCCTCGTGGTCCCCAGGGAGAAGACATACCTCGTGAAGCAGACCACCTTCTCGGGCAAGTGCAGGTCCCCGGTCACCTTCAGGCTGGACGGCAAGCTGGTGGCGCCCGCCAGCCGGTCGGCATGGCCCGAGGAGAACATGAGGTGGTGGATCATGTTCCGCAACGTCGACGGGCTCACCGTGACCGGCGACGGGACCATCGACGGCAACGGCGAGGCGTGGTGGAAGACCTCTTGCCGGGTGGACAAGAAGCTCAAGTGCAGCAACGCCCCGATGGCGCTGCTGCTCAGCAGGTGTAACAACCTCACGGTGGAGAACATCCGGCTCCTCAACAGCCAGCAGATCCACATGTCGGTCGAGGACTGCCAGGACGTGCTCCTCAAGGGCATCACCATCACCGCCCCCGGCGACAGCCCCATGAACGACGGGATCCACATTGCTCGCACCAAGGACATCCAGGTCCTGGATTGCGACATTAAAACAGGGGACGACTGCATGTCCATCGAGACCGGAACCGAAAACCTCTACGCTTCGAGGATAACCTGTGGCCCGGGACACGGGATCAGCATCGGGAGCTTAGGCGACGACAACTCGGAGGCCCGAGTCTCCAACATAACAATCTACAAGGCGCACCTCTCCGGCACGACCAACGGCGCGCGCATGAAGTCGTGGCAGGGAGGAAAAGGGTACGCCAAGGACGTCACCTTCGAGGACATAACCATGGAGGAGGTCCATAACCCCATAATCATCGACCAGAACTACTGCACATCGGCGGATCCCGCCAACCCTAAGCCGTGCAAGAAACAAACTTCGGCGGTGGAGTTCAGCAACATTCGGTTCAAGAACATACGGGGCACCAGCGCGACGAAAGAAGCTATCAAGCTGGACTGCAGCGACACCGTCCCATGCCGCGATATATTGTTGCAAGACGTGAAGCTTACATTTCATGACCGTGGGCACAAGCACAGGCACGCTTCCGCGACAAGTGTATGCAACAACGCCAAGCTAACCGAATCTGGCACCAATGTAGATCCCAAGACCTGCTGAGACAACAACAACAACAACAACAACAACAACAACAAAGTAAATAGTATAATCTTGTGGATATGGATTTGACATTTATGTACTGCAAATATTCGTATCTATACAAATCATACACCTTGTGTCATTTATATGATCACCTTATGAGAACTGAGTGTGTAAGGCGTACAACTAATTTCCTGGATAAACAAGATACTGAGTTGATCAAAGATTTGATGCGTGGGTGGTGTGAATTTCTTCGGGGGTCATGATCCCTATGTTCATGAGGCAATCGCCCAGTGACTCGGTTTTGAGCACTCTTGATCTTTGTTGTGGTTGCCAGTGACAACTTTTGGTATGGTGCTTCAGTCCATCGAGCTTATATCCACGTGTTGTGCTAGGTCTTGGTTAGCTAGGCATCCTTTGTTGGTTGGTTGTTTACTCGAGGATATTGAAGCAAGACATGGCTCTAGATGTTGTTACGCCAACTAATATGCTCATAATTTCACAGTTAACCCAAGAAAGGTTGATTGAGTTACGAGAATGTTTTCATGTTCATTTGACAAATTTGAATTTTTTGCTTATATTTGGTTAAAATGTACTACTAGTATCTTTTCAGAGCTCAGCAAGCCATCTAGGCTTGAGCCGAGCTTGCCTACCAGCTACTGGGCCAAGCTAAAACTGAGGGGTTTTTTTTGCGGATGAAGCTAAAATTAATTAAGCATACGGTTATATAAACAGTAAACAATTACAAAGGAAATGTTGATGGGCCACACAACACCAACATGTACTTTATGATTTGCTATTTATATGTTTTGCTCATAGAAGCTCAAGCCAAGGCCTACGATGGTCAACACGACGACTCCATAGGCATTGTTATGTGTGCCCTTTCCGTCAACTTTCGCTTTGCCCAATTCGGCCAATTCGATTGCAGGTTCTAGTTACTGCTTACCCCTATCTTCTGTAGTTTCGCTCTAGAAAAAGCACTATTGTTGGATGCAATACTCTTTTTGTAAATCTGTGTATATTTTGTCCGTTCAATCATCTTTGAGGTATTTTCTTGATGAAAATTGCATGCTTCCAAGAATGTTCAAGAAAAAAAATTCAATTCTACAATGGACCAAACTCTTACGTATGAAGTAATTTGCCTTTGTAACATAAAATTAATTTTCGGAGTTCTAAGATCAAATCAAATACGCAAATACACAAGAACATTGAGGTGTATAGTACATATCTATAAAGTTTCAAGATCAAATAAGCTTTGGTGTGATCCGTATAAAAAGCAAAATCATGGACTTTTATAGTGAATAGTACATGTGTTAGAGTATCATTAATTTATTTTGTGTGTGTACCTTAACCAAAACATATTTCATAATGAAAATTTATGTAGATGTTATATACATCCCTAGGCTCATTTGTATTTTCTTTCAGAAAATTTGGAACTTCAAAATATATTTTCTGCCTTTTAAAAAATATGGGCTTTGATGCAATGCTCTTTTTGTAAATCTGTGTATATTTTGTTCGTTCAATCATCTTTGAGGTATTTTCTTGATGAAAATTACATGCTTCCAAGCATGTTCAAGAAAAAAAAACAATTCTTCATTGGACCAAACTCTTACGTATGAAGTAATTTGGCTTTGTAACATAACATTAATTTTCGGAGTTTTATCCAATATGCAATACACAAGAACATTGAGGTGTATAGTACATATCTATGAAGTTTCAAGATCAAATACGCTTTGGTGTGATCCGTATAAAAAGCAAAATCATGGACTTTTATAGTGAATAGTACATGTGTTAGAGTGATATTATTATTTTTGTGTGTGTGTGTACCTTGAACCAAAACATATTTTCATAATGAAAATTTACGGAGATGTTGTATACGTCCCTAGGTTCATTTGTATTCTCTTTCAGAGAATTTGGAACTTCAAAACACATTTCTGCCTGATCTAAAAAATATAGAGCGCCCATTTGTATTCTCTTTCAGAGAATTTGGAACTTCAAAATACATTTCTGCCTTTTCCAAAAACATGGGCTCTGATAAAAAAAAAAGCAAATCGCCCACCGTGGGGCTCGAACCCTTTTCATAATGAAAATTTACGGAGAAAGTGCGAACTCGCTCCCGTGAGGCTAGGCGACCGCTCGCTCCTGCGCCGCCGGCCACTCCGGCCACAGCGGCCAACGGCTGTAGGCTAGGTCTCGGCTCGCTCCTGCGCCGTCGGCCACTCCGGCCACGGCGGCCACTGGCTGTAGGCTCTATGCCCAAGGGACCCCCTCTGCCTCGCAAGGACGTGCTTCAGTTTGCCGACGCATGCGGGGTCAGCGAACTCGACCTCAACAAGGTGGCCCCGACCAACGTCGATGTGTGACACAGTCATGTTATCCTGCGGTTCCATCCCTGGATGCTCTCGGCCTCTCGCTAATCATGAACTAGGCTCCCATCTTAGTTTTAGCCTTAGTTTCTTTGGAGGGCATCTAGCGATCTACCTGCTCCCCCTAGTTATTTCTTTCCTCTTCTCTTTTTTAGGTTGCTGTTATCTGCCTGCGCTAGGCTCGCTGGCCACTAGGGCCGGCCTCTATTCGGTGTCTATCTCTTCTTTTTGCCTCAGGCCCTCGCTCTTTGCTCGATTGTATCCGGCTGTTCCCAATGAATAGACACCTACGCATTCTATCTTGGAACGTCTGTGGTTTGGGTTGCCCGGACAAATGTAATGATGTGAAATCGGCTTTGTTAAGCAATCCCTCTGCGGTTATTTGTTTGCAAGAGACCAAGCTCCAGGTCATAGACACTTTTAAAGCCACCACCTTTCTTCCGCCTATGTCTAGGAATTTTCACTTCTGTCCATCTCTTGGAGCCTCGGGCGGACTGCTCACTTCTTGGGATGGCGACTCCATCATTTGCACTAAAAACCACTCTGACATCTTCTCTCTAACTTGCTGGTTCGAGTTCAGGGCGACTGGCCTATCCTGTGTGGTAACTAATGTCTACGGCCCTTGTGATCACTCGCTAAAATCTACTTTTCTCAACTCCTTATCTACTCTCAAGACGATGATCTCCGGCCCCTGGACTATCATCGGCGACTTTAACTTGACCCTCCGCCCTTCCGAGAGATTGAACGCGAACTTTAATCATGCCGAGGCAACAATGTTTTCTTCCTCGATTCAATCATTGCAGCTGCAAGATCTCCCTCTACTCGATCGCCTCTACACTTGGTCCAATCAACAAGACAATCCCATTTTGGTTAAGCTAGACCGTGCCTTAGTCAACGTTCCTTGGTCCCAAACATTCCCGGACTCCTCGCTAATTTCTTGCTCTCGGACTACCTCCTACCATGTGCCTATCTGTCTGTCGGCATCCACGTTGATTCCTAAGTCTAGAGTGTTCCGCTTGAACAACAACTTACTACACCATCCCCTTTTCCAAGACTTGGTGAAGAGGAACTGGTCTAGCGTCACACACAGCCATCTGGACCCCGCGGGCAAGATTTGCCTTAAAATTAAGAGGACTCGATGTATGGCTAAGAAATGGGCTTTCAACGCTAAATCTCCCAAAATCATTGCAAAAAACTGCACAACCACCATCAATTTTCTAGACAAACTAGAGGAGTCGCGTTGTTTATCTCCGCTAGAGCTTCAACTTCGCGTAGCGGCTAAGCTCTCCCTTCACCGTCACAATAAAATTTTGGCCATCTATTGGAGTCAGCGCGCAAAAGTTAGAGAGTGCACTCTTGGCAACGAAAACTCCGCTTACCTACACGCCTGCGCCTCTGTCCGATTCCGCAAGAATCAGATCAAGTCCCTATTGGTGGAGGGACCGAACTTCTATTCCCACCATCAGAAAGAAAAAATCCTTCTAAACTTCTTCAAAAACCTGGTGGGAACCCCTGTTGCATCCTCTATCAACTTTGATCTACCTGGTCTAGTGGCCTCGTCTGCCCTCTCCTCCCTTGATGCGGTCAGTCTCATCCGGCCTTTCTCTCTATGCGAAATCAAAACCGCTCTTTGGGGCATGAATGACAACGCCAGCCCGGGACCGGATGGCTTTGGCCCTGCCTTCTTTAAAGCCAACTGGGATTTGGTTAAAAATGACCTTCTCAGTCTGCTGCACGGGTTCCATAGCTGCTCCGCGGATCTTAAACGGATCAACAAAGCTTTCATAGTTCTAATCCCCAAGAAAATTGGCGCCAATGAACCAGGGAGCTACCGCCCTGTGTCCCTGCAAAATTGCGCTATAAAAATCACCTCCAAATGCCTCTCTAATCGGACTCAACCTTTCATCAATCATATGATCCATCATGACCAATCTGGTTTTGTCCGGGGTAGAGGGATCGCAGACAATTTCACGCATGCTGCAGATATAGTCCAGTCTTGCTTCAAGCGCAAAAAGGCTGCTATTGTTCTGAAACTAGATTTCCAAAAAGCCTTTGATTCAATATCTTGGGAGGCTATCACGGCCGTCTTGCAGGCAAAAGGTTTCCCCCCTCTTTGGTGCTCCTAGATAGATCAACTAAACAGATCGAGCCAGTCCTCTGTGCTCCTAAACGGGACCCCTGGGCCCTGGTTTCATTGCAAAAAAGGACTGCGCCAGGGCGACTCCATGTCCCCATACCTATTTATCCTCATCGCCGACATTCTTCAGCGTCTTATTCTGCACGCTTCGGCTTCAGGGCTCCTTCTACATCCTCTAGACAGCTCTCTCCCATGCCCAGTCCTTCAGTACGCTGATGATACTCTAATTATCCTTCAGGCTAGCTTGGAGCAATTAATTCACCTCAAATCAATTCTACTAGAATTCTCGGCCGCCACCGGGCTACAGATAAATTTTCACAAGAGCACCTTCGCCCCTATTCATGTGGATGATGCTCTCGCCTCCTCTATGGCTGCGGTGCTGGGCTGCCCTGTGGCCTCCTTCCCTCAAAGCTATCTGGGCCTACCTCTATCCACCCACAAGCTTAACCCATCGGCTTTTTTCTTCATCATAGACAAAGTGGATCGGAGACTCGCTGGGTGGCGGGGCCTGCTCCTTTCCTTAGCCGGCAGGGCCATCCTAGTGTGGGCGGTCCTACGTGCCCTCCCACTCTATGCGATGTCTGCCCTTCTGCTTCCTCTAGGTACAATCCAGGCCATCGATAGTCGCTGCCGGGCTTTCTTCTGGGCAGGACAGGATACGATCTCTGGGGGTCAGTGTAAAGTTGCGTGGGATGCGGTCTGTGCCCCCTTCTCTCGTGGGGGTCTTGGGTTTCTGTCGTTGCATCAGTTCAATCAGTGTCTTCTCCTCAAACATCTGCTCAAAATTCACTCACACTACATAACCTCTGAGCCAAACCACCTGGCCTCCACATATGGTTGGAGCCACCACCGTGACCTCGGCGACCCAGCGCGTCTTGACACTATCATCTGGCGCGACATAGTATAGGGTCTCCCTCTGCTCCGTGCCATCACCAGGGTAATCCCTGCCCCCTGGCGATGGTCGCTCCACGGCATTCTGGCTAGACTTATGGATCCCTAACCACACCACCACTCTAGCGGCTCAGTTCCTGGCCATTTTTTCCCACACTCTTAGACCTAACGCTTCCGTTGCAGCTGTTCTAGCCCACCCACAACTAAACACCTACCTCGCCCCTCGACTCTCGCATGCTGCAGAGAGAGACCTCGAATCTATCCGCTCTATTCTTGCCATGTTTTCCTTGAATGAACAGGTACCTAACCGGAGAATCAGCAGGCTCAAGGTAAACCTCTGACCACGTCCTTCGCTTACGGGGCTCTATGGATGGACCGGCCAATGGATCCGATGGCGCCTGCAATCTGGAAGAACTATGCGCCAAACAAGTGCCGGCTGTTCCTATGGCTAGCGCACAAAGACAGGCTCTACACCAACGATCGAAGATTCAGGAGGGGCATTGCGTCCACGGCCTCTTGCCCCTTCTGTAACAACTCCGAGTCTATCAACCACCTGCTTTTCACGTGTGCTCAAACTCGTCAGATTTGGGCTGAGCTCAACTCTCTCTACCATACTATGCCCAACTCCATTGCAACATGTTGAGGCTCACTGGTGAATGACAAAGTCCGATGTACGGTGATCATCGCTATCCTGTGGAATATCTGGAAGCGAAGAAATGCTAAAGTATTAAATGCTAAAGTATTCAGAGCTGAAACACAGGATGCGTACAAGCTGCTCCGCGCCTGCGCGGACGAACTCATGCTATGGTCTAATAGATGCTCCTCCGAGCTAAAGAAGTCTCTTCTCCTAGAGTGGAGATCAATGGTGTTGCTCTTAGCTGGGAGAATGCAACTTTTCTGTTTTTTTCCCCATCACCTTCCCCCCTTCTCTCACCTTGTACCTCCTCTTCACCTGGTTGTAAGTTTCACGTTGATTAATATATACGTTCAGGCCGGCGTAAGCCCGCCGTTGCAGCGTCAAAAGAAAGAAAATTTACGGAGATGTTGTATACGTCCCTAGGTTCATTTGTATTCTCTTTCAGAGGATTTGGAACTTCAAAACACATTTCTGCCTGATCTAAAAAACATAGAGCGCCCATTTGTATTCTCTTTCAGAGAATTTGGAACTTCAAAACACATTTCTGCCTTTTCCAAAAGCATGGGCTCTGATCAAAAAAAAAAAGCAAATTCGCCCACCGTGGGGCTCGAACCCACGACCACAAGGTTAAGAGCCTTGCGCTCTACCAACTGAGCTAGACGGGCTTTGTGTCACTTGCATCATTCGTCTCTATATATCCAAAATAGAACAAAAGCCCTCCTCCACCTACTCAGCAGAATGATTACCTTTTTTTAAGCTGGAAATATCTTTCCATTCCTTGACCTCGCTCAGCGCTCAGCAGAATCACCAAAGCATACATGGAGTCAGGGACTCGTTCCTTTCCATCAGGATATCATTAGCTCGACGGAATCATTCATGCATTATTATGCTAGACACATATAGACGCCTCAGTGGTCAGTGGGAAGTCGCAAAGGCAACATCGAAACTTGTCGCGCAGAGGCACAAACGGCGAAAGGTGGGCAGCCTTGCCGCCAGCCCACCAGGAACACAAAACCGTATGCTTGTGCCCACAGGTAGTGCCAATAATTCCACAACCGTTTCCCGCAGCCAGCAGCGTCTGCGATTGCAACCCTACGAAAAAGGCAGGCGCTGTTTGTGATTGCTTCCGAATCATCTCCCTCTGGTGACACCTACCGCCTACCACCACCAGAGGAGATACTCCTAACAGATAAGTCCACACCGGATATCATCAAGAAACTCGGTGCCCCGCCCCCAATAATTGCAGCCCTCGCATATAAATACGCCCGGCCGTATCCATATGTATGCACACACACAGACATCTCACACGATCCAATTATATCCTGCTTAAAGAGGAAGGTAGCTAGCTAGGCTGCATCTTTCAGCTGCGCCTGGTCAAACATGGCTTTCATGGGGTTTAGCTATGCGCAGGTACATGTGCGGCAGGAGAAGGTCCGGCAGAGGATCAGCCAACAAGAAGCCGCCAACAACTCGACCGTGAAGAACAAGAACAAGAGTATCGGTGAAGAAGACAAGATCAGCAAGAAAAACTGCGACTCATGGGCCGCCGCCGGCAGGGTGCATCCGTGCGCATCTTCCACGGCGGCGGCGGCGGCTGGGCCGGTGCCGGAGAGGTGAGGCTGGCTGGCGATGAGTTTTCTCTTCAGGCCACAAGAGGCTTGATTCGAGAGTTTAGTTTGTGTTTGTGACTAGTCTTAGCTTCTCTCAATATTTCCTCAAGGGAATAAAGATGTATGCTAGTATGTTTGCTTGTCTCAATAGTGCCAATATTTCAACGACCAACAATCAAATATACTTCAGCCACAGTTATCTGATAGCTCGAAATCCCCACCTAAAATTGTTTCTGACAGGCCTGCCTGTCGACTAACAAAGAGACTCACTAGAAGATGCAGGACAGAGTATTTTTACATAGCCAGAGCCATGGTATCACCCTGTCTTCCAACTGGAATCTTACTACTGCGAAGAACCTAGCTACTGACTAAAAGTGCTTGATCCTGAACTTCCACTCCCCCTTCACGGCATCAAACGCCACGAATTCAGCGCCATTCTTCTCGGTCCATTGCGCCAGAATCTCCTTATACCTGTCGACTTCTGGACCTTCCGTCAACTGCAACCCGGTCTTCTTATCGACGCATTTCACATTCAGGAGGGTGATCTCTGCAGGCTTGTTGAGCTCCTGCCCCACAGGAGGTCTCTTGCTCTCATCTGTGTAGACCAGGATCTCGCGGTCCTTGAACTCTACGATGGAAGCGATGTCGAGCTTCCTCACATCGGTTTCTCCATCAAACTTGATGCTGCCATAGCCATGCCTGCCGACCGTGAAGTCCTTCACATGTGAGCAACAACCTGGCTCGTTGCTTTCTCGTGCAGCAAGCTCTGCGATAGACGGCGAGGTGTAATAGTCTGCCTTATAGAGCCGAGGAAGCACACTTTCACTCACAGGGGCACCACCAAATGGAGTTATCACAGGATCAAATGGATTACTCCTAGCCAGGACAGCACCGTTGATATACCCTTTCTGTTCCCCAGCGGATCCTGATGATGGTGAACAAGATGTCAGTAACTCAATGCATATATCGTATGGCAACACACAAAGCATGAAGTAGCTTTGGTTCTGAGATATCAAATATTTTGACATTTGGGCTCCACAAGTGCTAATGGAGAACTTGGGTTTGCTCCTAGGATTCTTCCTTGTAACGTGCCAGTGAAGAATTTCTTGAATAAAGTATTGCTAGAATGAAACAGTAAAAGCTTATTTGAATAAAATACTCCTAGGAATCTTCACTCTGACGATGCTAGTAAATTCTTTTGCTTATTAAAAATTATTAGCATGAAGCAACAAAAGCTTATTTCAATAAGTTTTCCCATGGGATAACAAAAGCCAAGTAGAACATGACAGTGGATCCATTTTATAGCAACAAAAGTATCTACAGTTAATGAGGAAAACAAAATATTGTTTACTCTGCTTGAACCTGCATCGACTCAAGTTTGTGATGCAATGTGAAATAGAAAAGACAAAAACACATCATGCTTATCAGAAGTCTCAAGAAAATCCGAGCCATATGAAAATTACTGCTACAAAAACATTGCAGTATCAAAAGTCTAGGAAAAATAATGTAGCATCGACCTATCAGAAGTCTACAGAACAAACTAGTACCGAAAGCTAAGAAACTGATACGATACCACTGATAAGTTCTGGAGTATCTACCTGTTGAACTAGATGGTTTCCTGTCATGCTGCTCCACTGATTGGATAGTTAGCTCTTGGTTCTCTCCAGGATAGATACAGAAAGACACTGGTGTTGCTGAAGCTTTAACATTATGATGAACCTATGCAAAAGGACATGTGGATTTCATTTATGGGGTACTCAAAATGGACAGATTCAATTTTTTTGGATGCAATAAAAAGCGACTGGGAGCATTTTATCTGAATATTCATGAGCCCAAACGTGTGAGCATATACGGCTTGAAACTGTTTGAAGAGGTCCACAAGATTTCATCTTACTGTGCAACACAATTCTGGGCTATGGAGATTTATTGCCATACCTCTGTAGCACGACTGCCAGTATCATCATTCCTTGGAGAAAATCTAATCCTTACAGTAGTAATGTCAACTGGTAGTACCAACTCCACAGTTTTCTCAGCTTGATCAATATTTATCTGGAAAGGACGACAATAATAAATCAGATAAAGAAACAAAAAGCCAGGAAATATAGCCATTCAGTGACACCTACAGTAGTGGAATGACCGTTTGGCGATGGAGCTGGTGCTGAATGGGCGACCGAAGAGCTGAGTAAACTTCCTCCAGATTGAGTAGATTTTGAAGGGAACAAATTTTGGCTAAACATATGGCCTTGCTGCTTCCATCAGAACAATTAATCAATGAGAACACATACCAACTCCTATGAATGAAATGCATCATGAAAGAATAATCTTCTTTAGGAATACTTACAGCAGAAGATGTATCTGCAGGAGCTGTACATGCTGCTGTGTTATTGGATACGTTTTCCCAACATGTAGTAGATGGTGCACAAGATGAGCTTGAAAACCATGATGGCTTGTGGATTGGCTCGGGAGGGTATGAGAATAATGGTGACTGGGGTCCTGGAGGGCGCAGCCAAAATGGGTTGGTGGTACCATGTGCTGAGGATTGCAGTCCCACAGGTGCTGAGGATGGCTCAGGAGAGTATGAAAACAATGATGGCTTGACAGGATTTGCGAAGGCATTCACTGGGGCCTGGGGCTGGGGCTGCGAGGAATGATAAGCCCAAGGAACTCTGCCCTCCTGTAAGTTGAAACCACCTGGGGAACACACAAAACTAGATTAGTAATAAGAACCACATAAACTAATAAAATAAGTACATAATGAAAAAACACAAGATTCAACAGTTATTAACCATCAGTTATCATATAAGGTCCACACACGTTCTTTGGCCCCAGATTGCAGCCAGGGCACCAAGAGCAGTACCGTGTTGCTTTAATAGAACTAGTCAAGTCCTTGCACATTAGGTTAGGTCTCTAGAGGATTGAAGATAAATTAGGAAGAAAATTAATTAAGTATTAGAGTAAATAGTACTCCCCCTCCGTTTCTAAATATAAGCCTTTTTAGTGATCTTGACCATCACAGCAACCTGCCAAGACCTCATAGAACTTATCAAAAATGTAAACAGGACAAAAAAGTCTAAGTGTTGGAAATACTCAATATCTTACCTTTGTCTCCTTTCTTATAATCTGCATGTCGAAGCTCCTCATGAGATTTGCTCTTGAATACTGGCATTGCTGAAATAGATACATAGTAATTACGTTCAGGATCATCACCAGGAGTCCTGGTATAAGCAGAAACCCTGCTGCCTTTTTTAGACACTCCTACATAAATAAGATGTGAAAAAAGAAACAGTGAGATAACATATAAAATCTCATAATAAGTCAACTCAAAGAAAGAAAATTTTACATCAAATTGAAAAAAAAAAGGTACCAATAAGTCAACTAAACCTTGAACCAGCCGTATTCAAAGAAAAAGGTCAGACTCATTTGACCAGCGGTTTTCCCCAGTTTTAAAACTCTTATTTCAAAATAAGCTAACTACTTCAATTACTAATCACCATTGAAGGTGTATTGTTATTGTATAGAAGGCACTACTGCCCATAACAAATAGACCAAGTAGATCATGTAGAGACTTGCATGAATATTAGGATCAGATTACTGCATCACGTTTTGAGTCAATAGATCAAGAAATAGTAAGAAAAAAATGGTATTTAAAAGTGCGTTGACAAATTACAATGCACAGCCAAGTTTACATATTCAACTACTCCCTCCGATCCAAAACAAGTGACATGGTTTTAGTACAAATTTGAACTAAAACCACAAAAATTATTTTGGATCGGAGGGAGCATGTTTAATGATAGCAGCTGAAAATGTAAGAGACTGGGTCAGCTATAATTTGTGAATACATGATGAACTAAATGAAAAGCACAAAGAAACCACAAAACTTACGGCCAAAGGGCCCAAATGAAGGCTCAGATTGCACCCCAAAGGTAGGAACATGTGAATAATGTTGGCCTGTTGTAGCTGTACAAAGCAATATGAAATTAGTTTAGTCAAATCAGCTGTGCTGAGTAAACTTATGAGTAATGAAACCGTAGAAACCAAGGTTATGTTTGGGATTATATCTACTGCTGGAAATAGTGAAAGCAACATAGAAAACAGTGGCATTGCCAAATAGTTCAGAGAAGAAAAAAATACCCTAATGGTTTCACAAAGGAATATGACCACTGCATGCAGCAAACAATTTTGATTATGACAATTAATTTATTGATAAAATATCAGAATTGACTACATACATGCTCATGAATGGGTAGTTTTGTAAAAGAATATTCCTGTAGACTGTCATGGCTCTTGTGAATATGTCATGAAGAAAATAACGATCCAAAGAACATCATGGAGACCATGAACCAAAATGGCGTGCTCCTGGGAACAGAGTAGCACTTGCAGCCTACTATAGCTGTTTATATAGCGTCCATCTCCATTAAAAAACAGATCTTCCAAGAACTTACAAAAGACCCTGTAGTATCACCATACTGGTTTGGTTGACCTTATTACTGTCATACTGGATTGATTAGCCTCAGTATACATAGTTTCAAATTAGAGAAAATCAAAAGTCAATGCTAAATGAATACTTCCTACTATATATCAATCATAAGTCACGAGGAAAGAAAAAGATCAACTGTTAACCAAAAACGTCAAAAACCACCAATGGTGCTTCAGTAGTCAGAGTTAAATCTTAAATGCATCCTAGTATCGTACTGGAATTGTAATACTTGCACAATCTTGTTGTGCAGGACATTTGGCTAACAAATATCTTGGGTTATGAACTCAAGGAAAATTGTGTTCTCAGTTACACCATAAATATTTCACGTATTCATGAACTTACTCACGGATGCTACTTGATGGCATCGCCAGAAATTTTACTGTTCATCCAACACATGCACAGTCAAACAGGGGAAGACACTGCTAACAAATAGAATTCACATCTACCATTGTATTGAAAGAACCCATCCAATCTACTTCAGGATAACCAAATAGCAGACGATTAAATAAAATAGAGAATTGGTGGACAGAAGGCTACTTACAGCCAAATGGTGTGTTGGATGAAAAAGGTGCCTGATGGGGCATGGGGTGCCCGAAGGCATTAGGGGATCGCCCAAATGCTGGGCCACACCAAGATGAATAGGAGCCCATGGCAGCACCAGAGGCTGGCGTGAAACCAGACGAGGATGGAAAAAAGCCCGTGGCTACCGGCGTGGAACCAAACGAGGATGAAGAAGGGCCCGTGGCAGCACCAGAGGCTGGCATGATACCAAACGAGTATGGAGAAAAGCCCGTGGCTACCGGCGTGAACGAGGATGAAGGAGGGCCCATGGCTGCACCAGAGGTCGGCATTACACCAAACGAGTATGGAGAAGAGCCCGTGGCTGCACCAGATGCCGGCGTGAAACAAAACAAGGATGGAGAAGAGCCCATGGCCGCACCAGAGGTCGGCGTGGAGAACAATGATGATGAAGAGCCCTTGACTGGCCCAAAGGCTGGCGGAGGGGTAGACCAAGATGAAGAACCCATCATAACTGCAGAAAACAAAGATCAAATTGAATTGGATGAATGACAAGTTAATAATCTTAATCCCTAATTAACGCCTAAGCATGGAAGATAAAACTGCATCAGTCACACAAGACACTAATTGCTAGGTACCAGAAAATGAAGGCACGCGATCAACTCCTTGCCAAAATTGCAAACATATTCACTGAAACAAAACACATCCGTCTATCCTGGCAGTTATATTCACTGAGCGGGTGCATTTCTCATACGCCGTGCTACATTCAGAAACCATAAAGTAATTCTTCACCTCCGGATTGGAGGCCTGCTAAATTTGTTAACTCTTACTGACTTCCCATTAGTTTAATGATTAATCTAGCCCGCCAACCCCGTGGTAAACTGGAATCTAGGCAGCAAATGCAGCGTAATAAATAGTTAAATAACTAATAAGAAAACCCAACAAACGAACCCCCCGAATCAAACCACATAGAGAAAAGCGCTTCTAACAGAAGAGGAACAAGTGCAAATAAAGTGGGACCGTCGCGTGCCCAGTTCGCTCATTCATCCAACGACAATATGTACAGAAGAAAACGAAAAATGGTGCGTGCGTGCGTGCGCCCGTCACACAAACCGACGAGAAAACGCACGCGGTTGCCCCGGCGGGCGGCAGCCGAGTAGAGCTCCTAATCAAAATCGACCCACCCGAAGAACCCTAGCCCGGGATTGGGGACAGAGCTGAACCGTCAGGTAGGCAATGCGGCCACCGCGACCTAGCGTCGGACCTGACCTACGAGCGAATCGCGAGTAGGTTCGCCGGGGTTCCGGTCGCATTGAGGCGGGGAGGAGGGTGAGGAGGAGGGGAGGCTTACAGGGAGGAAGGAAGGCGGCGGTCCGATCGAAGGGGCGGCGCGGCGGCGCGGGGTTGGGCGGGCGGGGGTCCTCCGCCGTCTGGGGTGGAGGGAGGGAGAAGAGGTGGCGCGGGTGGGCTCCCCGGTGCGGTGCCGGCGCGGTTTATATACTACAGCGGCGGTTGGGCTCGGGGGACGGACGACTTCCGGGTCGCGGGTAGCGTAGGAGTGGTACAGTAGCTTACATATCAAGCCACAAGAGTAAAATATGACTTGTCAGCTTTCTTCCAACGCCACCTTTTTTTTTTCGTTTTTTATTAAGTCTTCTTCGGTAGCCACTTCTCGGCAAGGGAGGTGGAACATGAAAGATGTACCGAATGTTCTCTCCGATCTAAAAGTGCCGTGGTTATTTTATTTGAGGAAAAGCCACCATAACGCATTTTACTGATCATCGCTAGCAAAAAGGGCCCATGTGTTGTAATTGGAAAAAAAAAATCATAATCTCAAATGGGCATGACCATATTTTGCTGCATCGCCGAGATACATTATCACTCTCATTTTCGTGAAATGGTGAACAATTTTTTTTAAAAAAAATAAAACTCGTGAACATTTTTAAAATACGTGAACATTTTTTACAGATTTTCTAACGTTTTCGAAAACCATGACAATTTTTTTAATTCGTAAACATTTTATACTATTTGCAAAAAAAATAGAAAAAATTGTGAACATTTTAAAAAAAATATTCTTGAATAGGAGAAAATTTCTAGAATCAACGAACATTTTTTTAAATCACAAACTTTTATGAATTATTAAACATTTTATTTCAATTTTTTATTTTTAGACATTTTTGAAGTCTCAAATTATTTAAAGTAGAAAACACAAAGACGGAAAACAATAACGAAAAATGAAAAACCAGGCCGCCCGGATATGGGTCAGCCCATACAGGCATGCTGTGTCTTCTTCTAGCAGGCAGAGCGCAGTATAGACAGACGGGGATTCCCTGTGTGAAACCTTTTTTTATTACTTATAGATGGCATCAATGGGTAATATTTTGCAACTTTGAAAACAATTTTGGTGACGTACTGTCAAAAGCAATAATCTTTTTTATTACTTATTATAGATGACATCAATGGGTAATATTTTGTAATTTTGGAAGCAATTTTGGTGATGTACTGTCAAAAGCAATAACCTTTTATTATTAGGCATAGATTAAAATACTGATACATCATTCACGAGACTACTAAAAATAAGGGACGCGTCTAGCGGGCAAATGTTACCCGATAACGCTCCCGAGCACCCCGCCAATTAAGCAAGTTCTTGTATCACGTTCTGATTATAGAAAAACTCAAACAAATATAATCTCACCTTGTCCCCGCGTGAGTTATTAGCACCGCCAATTAAGCAAGTTCTTGTATCACGTTCTGATTATAGAAAAACTCAAACAAATATAATCTCACCTTGTCCCCGCGTGAGTTATTAGCATCTAGTCCCATGTGCGTTAGTTGCATGTACGCATGTGTCTTTAGTCCCACATAGTCCAACCGGCATATAAGATGGAGGGTGTTGTCTTAGTGTGTCTTTAATTCCGTCTTAGAAAATTCAAAAAGCTATAACTGTCACATTGAGGGTCAAAATTCAAATTCATTTTCACCCTTTGAAACCATGGTGACGTATTTTTCAAAACCAGATCTCGTGTAAGTATATTTTGATGGAATTTTGTGTGTGTGCAATTTAGTCCTCGTTTGGTGCGACTTCCTAGTAGTAGATGTGCAACTTTCTCTCTATTCGTGGACGTGCAATTTAACTTATGTGAACATGTGTAAACGTATTTAATTCGGGTTTTTATTTTTTTAAATAAGTCATACCTTTTGAACCGAACATCGGTTATTAAGGGGTTGTTTGGTTCCCTCCCTGGGAAGGATGCCTGACAAATTCCAGTGCCTGGCTTCGGCCTGGAGAACTGCTGCTTTTGTGCCTGGCCAGGCAGCTTTTGGCCAATATTGTTTGGTTCGTGACCACACCTACTTGGTACTTGCGTATGTCCAATCAAGAGAAAATGTGTCTTAGGTACGTCACATCAAGTCAATGCTTGTATTTTTTATTCTCCCATACATGATTAGCAGCCCTAGGCTGGTTTCAGGCGTCCCTTTCTAGTTGCCTGGGCCAGGCTAATTGTGGTCTCGGGTTTCCAGCCCAGGCTAATGACACCGTGAGCTTTCTAGGCCAAGCTAGCACCACACTTTTCAGGGCATGAACCAAACAAGATCCAGGCAAATCTCAGGGAAGCACCAAGCTAGGAACCAAACAGGCTCTAAGACCCGCTTTTACAGTAGGAGTCTTCTCGACAAGCTCTTCAAAACTAGAACCCGCATGGGTATGTTTCAGTGAGCTTTTTTTTATGTATTTTAGTCTTTGTTAGGTGCAACTGCCTAGCAATCAATGTGCAACTACCTAACCGTCAATGTGCAACTTTTCTACCTACCCGTGAACATGCAGTTTTCACGGATGGCACCTCCACCCAAAACTATCCTCTATCACTAAGATGTGCAATTTTTATCTGCTGCCATGGCCAACTGCCAGTAGTTGAACTTTCCCGCTACTCGTGGATGTGCAGTTTTCATTGTTTGTTACCTCATCCAACTTCCTGGCAGTGGATGTGCAACTTCGGATGCAGCCTGGCCAACTATCTAATAGTGATGTGCAACTTTTCCCCATATTTCTTGGAGGTGTAGTTTTCACTACTAACACCCCTCCAACCACCCCTGCTAGTGAAACGTGCAATTTTAGCGTCGCGCCTATATGCAACTTTTCTCTCCCCCTCATGGATGTGCATCTTTCATCATCCAAAGATCTTTGCTAGTAAGACATGCAACTTCGTCCGTTGTCCCGGCTAACTATGCCAACGAGAGCGTGCAATTCCTATAATTGTGATTATGCAACTATGTCGCTGAGCGTGTGCAACTCTCGCAATCGTGATTGTGCGACTATACTGCCACGCGTATGCAACTCCTGCAGTCGTGCACAAGCTAGTATCCGACGAGAGTATGCAACCCCACAGTCCGTGCATAAGCAACTATGCTGCCAGGGTGTGCAACTCCGTAGTCGCGCATGTGCAACTATGCCGACAAGAGCATGCAACTTCGCTGTCGTGCGTGTGCAACTATGCCGACGAGAGCATACAACTCTATGGTCATGCGTGTGCGACTATGCCGATGAAAGTGGCGTGTGCAACTCCCGATGCCGTGCATGAGCTACTACCCGACAAGGGTGCGCAACCGCGCATACCGTGCTTAAGCAACTATGCCGATCCGGGTGTGCAACTATGCAGCCGTGCGTGTGCGACTATGTCGGCAGGAGCATGCAACTCTACGGTCATGTGTGTGTGACTACGCCGATAAAAATGTGCAACTCTACGACTGTGTGTGTGACTATGACGCCACGCGTGTGTAACTTCTGTGCCGTGATTGTGCAACTATGTCATCGCCCGTGTGCAAACTCATGTAGCCATGTGCGAGCTACTACCCGACGAAGAGTGTGCAACCCCGTAGACCATGCGTAAGCAACTATGCCGATGAGAACATGTGACTCCGCAATGGTGTGCGAGCGACTATGGTGACAAGAGCTTGTGCAGCCGTGGGTGAGCTAATATATCAACGAGAATGTTTCTATCCTAAAAGTAGTACTGAAGTTTGTTTAAAAAAATTGCATTCCGAAATATGAAAGTTGCACCGTATGGAACAAAAAGAAGGCATCGAGAAAAAGTTCATTGAAATGTATTCACCCAGGATCTAATTTTGAAGAGCGCGTCAGAGGATTTTAACAGTGAAACCAAAATTTAATTCGATGTACGGTTCAAAGTTAAGTTTTTTTGAATTTTTTAACATGAAAATAGTTGCCCACAAATTCAGCAAAATAGCTTGGAGCTTGGTTTTCGCACCACGTCCCGCATTACTAAGTGACCGGCGTATGCGTCGGCTGGAGTCACGTGCGCTTCGAATTTTGATGCATCTAACGCGCACACACTTTAAAGAATTTGGGAATAATTTTTGGCCCGGTAGGTGCAACACGTACGTCTCCATCTTTCCAGGCATCGTGTATATATTTACTCTATCTTTACTTTTACACATACTAGAAAAGGGGTCCGTGTGTGGCAATGATTTTTTTTATAATTTCTAATGGCCATGATCACATTTTGCTACATCATCGAGATACACTATCACTCTCATGAACAATTTTCGAAATCATAAACATTTTTAAACTCGTGAACATATTCGATATCGTGAGCATTTTTCAAATTCGTGAACACTTTTAAATTTTCAAACATTTTCTCAAATGAATTCGGGAACATTTTATACTATTTACAAATATTCTTTAAAAAATTATGAACATTTTTTACAAAATTTTCTTGAAACCGCAAAAATATATCTAAAATTCACGAACATTTTTTCTGAAATTGATGGAACAATTTTGGACATTCACGAACACTATTTTGCTTTAACGAATATTTTTTAAATGCATCATCATTTTTTAACCAGCATACATTTTATAAATGGATAAACTATTTTGTAAGTCACGAATAGTTTTGGAGTTTTTAGAATATTTTTTCATTTATGAATTGACGAAATTTTGTTTAATTTCACTAAAATTCTTTAATACATGAACTTTTTGGAAAATCCTGAACATTTTTTTATTTCCCAAAAATTTATTTTCAAAATTTCAAACATTTCTTTCATAACAAACATTCTTTTACAAAATTCTGAATATTTTTTGAAAATCAAAAATATTTTATGATTTACTAAAAAATATTTAAAAATTATCATATTTTAGACCTTTTTTGAAGCCTGAAATTATTTAAAGTTGAAAAAAATGAAAACGACAATTTTTTTTAAAAAATAGCCGCCCAAACATGTGCCGGCCCAAACAGTCGTGCTACATCTTCTCCCAGCGCGCCGAGCGCAGTATAGAAGGTCCCTACTACATGGACCGGCTCAGGTGGGGGGATTCCCCTATGTAAAATGTTTTTTTATCACTTATAGATGCCATTGATGGGTGATGTTTTGCAACTTTAAGGATAATTTTCGTTATTTACCATCAGAAGAATAGCCTCTTTATTATTAGATATAGATATAGAATAGATGGGTGATGGTGGCTAGTGTGCTATGCTTCAATGAGTTTGGCCTGTGTTCAAATCACAACCTAGATAATTTATTTTTGTACGCTGGGCGCCAGTGAGGGTGACGGACAAAAAAAAAACATACCACCTTGGATAATACAAGATCCTAAAAATTCAAATCCATTCTGTATCTCTCTGTACCTTCTTCTAATCTAATAATAGTAAAGTAAGGTACGTTTCTTTGTTTTTTTGGTTTGTTTACCTCAACTTTTATTTCATCTACTATACTTGAGATGGTACTAATTCTGTAATAAATTAATTTGCAGTGAAAAAACTCTGTTGGGCCTTGCCTGTAATCTAATGAGCCAGTTGTACCCGAATTTCGAAAAGAAAATAAAGCTTGCAATGTCAATACGAAATCACTAATTAAGGAGTACTCGTTGCAAAGAACACTCCACTTTCCCAGGTCGCGACAAGTGGCGCACATGCAGCGCGCCACTTTCGCAACCTGTGAGTTTTTCCTTTTTTTCATAGATTCGTTTATTCAAAACATTTTATCTCTTAAACTGTGCGTCCAAATCTCGAACCGTTTTCACCATTGGATTCCTCGCGTCGAGATCTTCAAAACAAGATCTCATGTTGATAGGTTTTGACGAACTTTTTTTTCACGAAAAAACCGGACGGAAAAAACCGGGTGAAAAAACCGAACCGGGAGCACAATTTTTTTCTTTTTACGAAAGAGGCACACCCGTGCCTCTCGTAAAATCACAACCGTGCCTCTCGTGGAAGCAAAACCGTGACTCTCGTGTAAGGAAAAAAAAATAAAAAACATGTTTTTTTTTCGTTTCCGAGAGGCACGACCGTGACTCTCGCGAAAGCACAACCGTGCCTTTCGCGAAAGCAAAACCGCGACTCTCGCGAAAGAAAAAAAAACAGAAAACGCGTAT
>NC_041380.1:58773171-58832788 GCF_002162155.2 Triticum dicoccoides | reverse complement strand
TTTCCGAGAGGCACGGCCGTGACTCTCGCGAAAGCACAACCGTGTCTCTTGCGAAAGCAAAATCGTGATTCTCACGAAAAAAAACAGAAAATGCGTTTTTTTTTTATTTCCGAGAGGCACGGTCGTGACTCTCGCTAAAGCACAACCGTGGCTCTCGCGGAAGAAAAACCATGACTTTCACGAAAGAAAAAAAAAGAAAATGCGTTTTTCGAAAAGCTAAGAAAGACCGGGAGAAAACCAAAACGTCGAAAAAACCCGTTTAAAAAGCCGAAAACGCGTGCGAAAAAAAAAATCCGAAGGGAGTGTCCAAAGCGCGACACGTGCCGAATGGCTGAGAGCGCGCCAAGTGACGCTGATCGTTGCGAGGCTCCCGAAGGAGCGCTCGTTAACTAGTTGCTCCCGTGTTAATAGACCAGCTGTACCGGAATTATGGCCCAGCTATACCAGAATTTTGTCAAAAATACTTGATCAATATGTGCTCGGAACCTTTTGGGCTGGCCCATGTGCGGGCGTCCTGTTTTTCTATTTTGTATTTTTCTTTTCTATTTTCCAATTTCAATTTTTATACTTTAAATAATTTGGGATTTTAAAGTAGTTCGGATTTTTATAAACAATTATTTTGAAAAAAATGTTCAAGAATTTATTAAATGTTTGTGGATTTTAGAAAATGTTCATGATTTTGCATATTCAAAAAATATTCACCATTTTGAATAACAATAAGAATTCAAATACTGTACATGGAAATTTTTAAAACTCTTCAGAAAAGGAAAAATATTCCAATTTTTGTAAAATCAATCATGAATTCAAAAAAATCTTCGAGAATTTTAAAAACATTTCATGATTTTAGAAAATGTTCATGAATCTGAAGCATTATTCACGATGTCAAAACAAATATTCAGGAATTTGTAAAAATGATCATGATTTCAAAAACAATGTTCATGAATTTGAAAAAGTATTCATGATTTCAAAAGAATGTTCACTAATTTGGAAGATGTTTGCGAAAAAGAAAAAGAAAAAAGAGATAGAAAAAGTGTTCTTGTGCTTAAAAATATATTCATAGTTTGAATACTATTCGAGCTCTTTAAAAATTCCATGAGATTTAAAAAGGATTTATGTGTTTTAGAAAGAATGTCGATACATGAAAAGAACAAATACACAGTTTAAAGGTGAGCCGGCTCATATGTATGAACTAGATGTATCATTCGCCTGCGATGACACGGTTTATTAACAAATGTGTCATGCGGTGGTTGAGATCATCACACATTGCAATTAGTTGGACACCACATCCATGAACGGTGAGTGCAGAAAGGACGATAAGGGACAACAAAGGTGAGAACGGACGACAAGGGACAACAAAGGTGAGACACTATGTTGAATTAAATAATAGTATGAACTAGTGAATTTGTGAAAGCGTTCTTGTTATGACTGGATCATGTATCATGTGTTTTTTCCCGTTGCAACGCACAGACGTGTTTGCTAGTAATAATAATATGGATGAATGCATAAAAAACACAGAGAATCACACCTTACTTTATTATTAGTATAGTACATATAGATATAGATATATCTATCACGTAAGAAACAAGATCCTAATATAATGTTTTTACATAACGCGGAAACAAAATAACAATCACTAAGTTATAGTACTCCCTCGGTCTTAAATATATGTCTCAACTTTATACTAGGTTTAATACGAAGTTTTTGGGACGGTGGGAGTATGAATTATAAAGGTAGATGTAGGGCATCACGCCGACGGCCTGAGCGGCAACTTCAACACCGTTTCGACACGGAACTGCACCTCATTCTTCAGCAGTCCTTGTGTCCTCGGAAGTCCCTGCATCGATCCAGTATTAAATACCCAAGGATTGCACTGAGGATCAACAGAAAAAACAACTATAACATGTATGAATATCATACTTGTGCTGGACTTTCCAGACTTCTTTTCTGCCAAAAACTTTTTGCAATTCCTTTTCCAGTGACCCTTGTCCTTGCAGAAGAAGCACTCTGTCTCTTTAGTAGGCCCGCGTTTAGGCTTTCCCTTGGTGTCGGTCTTACTGACGCCCTTGCCATTTTTGACTTTGCCCTTCTTCTTGAAACTAGTGGTCTTCTTCGTCACATGATTGGTGTCTTTCTGCATCCAAAACTCCGCGTTCTTGAGCATCCCGAGCAATTCATTCACGCTCTTGTCCATCTTGTACATCATGTAATTCATGATAAAGCCATTAAAGCTTGGCGGGAGAGACAGAAGGATAAGATCAGTACAAAGCCAAGCGGGGATCGCAGAGCCCAAAGCTTCCAACCTCCACATGTAACCAACTAGCTTGACCAGGTGTTGGCTCACTGAGCTTCCTTCTGCCATTTTGCACTTCAATAAGGCCTTGGTTATCTCATAACGTTCGCCATTTTGTAAAGAACATTCCCTATAAAAACCAACTATTAACACACACAAAAATGCCAATGGTGCTTCAGTAGTCAGTAGTTAAATGCATCATATCCTACTATACTACTGAAAGTTTAGTACTTGCACGATCTATTTATGCATGGCATTTGGTTAACAAATATCTTAGGTCATGAACTCAAGAAAAATGTTGTTCTTAGTTATACCATGAATGTTTCACCTATTCGTCAACTTACTCACGGATGCTCTACTTGATAGCATCCCCAGAAATTGTACACATGCACGGTCAAACAGGGGAATTCACTGGTAATGGAAAGAATTCATGGTTTATTATTGTATTGAACTTGGCAAACATAAGAACCCATCAAATCTACTTAGGGATAACCAAATAGCAGACCATGAAAACGAAAAATATATATAGAATCGGTGGAGAAAAATGGGGCATGGGTGGCCAAAAGGTCGGGCTATACAAAGGCGAAGAGGAGCCCATGGCTACAGAGCTCGTTGTGAAACAAAATGAGGATGGAGAAGAGCCCATGGCTGCACCAGAGGTCGGCATGGACAAAAATGAATGAGGATGAAGAGCCCATGACTGACCCAGAGGCTGGCGGAACAGACCAAGATGAAGAAGAACCCGTCATAACTGCAGAAAAGCAAAGATCAAACTGAATTAGATGAATGACAAGTTAATAATCCCTAATAAGCATGGGAGATGAAACTGCATCAGTTACACAAGATACTAATTGCTAGGTAGCAGAGAAGGAAGATACGCAAGCCACTTCTTGCCAAAATTGCAAAATATTCACAGAAACAAACACACATCGGTTTATCCTGGCAGTTATATGGAAGCCACATAAGTAGTTGAGTGGGTGCATTTTCTCATACGTCCTGCTATATTCAGAAATCATAAACTGAATTTTCACCTCCGGATCGGAGGCCTGCTAAATTTGTTACTGCTAGCTTCCCATTAGTTTGATCTACCCAGCAAGCGAACCCTCCAAATCAAATCAAACCACATAGTAAACAGCGGTTCTAACAGAAGAGGAACAAGTGCAAATACACTGGGATCGTCATGTGCCCAGCTCGTTTATATTCAACGAAATCGAAGAGAAAATGCACGCAGTCGTCCCGGCGGGCGGCGGCAGAGCTCTTAATCGAAACCGAAGCGCACGAAGAACCCTAGCTCGGATTGGGGATAGAACCGAACCGAACCAAATCAGGCTGGGAAACAAGCGCGGGAAGCACGTCGATCAAGTAGGCAATGCACCCACCGAACCTAGCCTCGGATTTGATCTAGTACGAGCGACTCGCAACCAGAATCGCTGGGCTCCGGTCGAATTGGTGCGGGGTAAGGAGGGGATGCTTACAGCAAGGCGGCGCTCCAACCGGAGAGGGAGAGGCGGGGCGCGGACGGGCTTGAGACGGCAGGGCTCCTCCGCCGCTTGGGTGAAGGAGGGGGAGAAGGCGCAGGTGGACTCCCCGGCGCGGCGCCGCCGCGGATTTTATTAGCGGCGGCTGGACTTTGAGTTGGAGGAGACTTCCGGATGGCGGGCAGTGTAGAAGTAGACTGGACAGAGCATCCGTCCATCTGCGGAGCAGGACGACGCCGACGTAGCATATGCCCGGTTACAGTTTATTTTTAAAAAAATGAGAAAATTTTATTTTTGCCACTCTAGATTTTGTCAATTTTTTTATGCCACTCTAGATTCTGACATTTCACTTTTGTCACTTTTAGTTTTTGATAATTATCACAATTGCCATTTTCGTGGCAAAAGTAAAATTTCTAGAGTGGCAAAAATGATATAAAATTATTTTGCTTTTGACACGGAATGACAATTGTGTAATTGTCAAAAGCTAAGAGTGGCAAAAGTGAAATGTCGAAATCTAGAATGGCATAATTTTTTTTGGCAAAATCTAGAGTGGCGAAAACAAAATTTTCCCAAGAAATTTGACGAAAATGAAAATTTTAATGCATATTTAAATAAAGCGGACTATATTCATTTATACTTCAATTTTTTTACATAAAAACCCAATGCTTTTTATTTAAACATCAACAAATTTATTTCATTTCGACATATTGAAGGAAATATGCCCTAGAGGCAATAATAAAGTTGTTATTTATATTTTCTTATATCATGATAAATGTTTATTATTCATGCTAGAATTGTATTAACCGGAAACTTGATACATGTGTGAATACATAGACAAACAGAGTATCCCTAATATGTCTCTACTTGGCTAACTCGTTAATCAAAGATGATTAAGTTTCCTAGCCATAGACATGTTTTGCCATTTGATAAACGGGATCACATCATTAGACCGTTTAGTTTATTGCTATTGCTTTCTTCATGACTTATACATGTTCTTATGACTATGAGATTATGCAACTCCCGAATACCGGAGGAACACCTTGTGTGCTATCAAACGTCACAATGTAACTGAGTGATTATAAAGATGCTCTACAGCTGTCTCCGATGGTATTTATTGAGTTGGCATAGATCGAGATTAGGATTTGTCACTCCGTGTATCGGAGAGGTATCTCTGAGCCCTCTCGGTAATGCACATCACTATGAGCCTTGCAAGCAATGTGACTAATGAGTTAGTCAAGGGATGATGCATTACGGAACGAGTAAACAGACTTGCCGGTAACGAGATTGAACTAGGTATGATGATACCGACGATCGAATCTCGGACAAATAACATACCGATGACAAAGGGAACAACGTATGTTGTTGTGCGGTTTGACCGATAAAGATCTTCGTAGACTATGTAGGAACCAATAGGAGCATCCAGGTTCCGCTATTGGTTATTGACCGAAGATGTGTCTCGGTCATGTCTACATAGTTCTCTAACCCGTAGGGTCCGCACGCTTAACGTTCGATGACGATATGTATTATGAATTATGTGATTTGATGTACCGAAGGTTGTTCTGAGTCCCGGATGAGATCACATACATGACGAGGAGTCTCGAAATGGTCGAGACATAAAGATTGATATATTGGAAGGTTATATTCGGACACTGGAATGGTTCCAAAGTGTATCGGGTATTTTCCGGAGTACCGAGAGGTTACCGGAATCACCCGGGGGATTAATGGGCCACAATGGGCCTTAGTGGAGAAGAGAGAGGACCGGCCAGAGGTGGCCCCCCCTGCCCAGTCCAAATTGGACAAGGGAAGGGGGTGCCCCCCTCCTTCCTACTCTTCTCTCCCCTTTCCCTTCTTCTCCTTCTTAGACTAGGAAAGGGGGAAACCTACTCCTACTAGGAGTAGGATTCCTCCCCCTTGGCGCGCCCCTTGTGGCCGGCCAGCCTCCTCCTCCCCTCCTTTATATACGGGGGAGGGGGCACCCCATAGACACACAAGTTGATCTTTAGTCGTGTGCGGTGCCCCCCTTCACCGTTTTCCACCTCGGTCATATTGTCGTAGTGCTTAGGCGAAACCCTGCGTCAGTAACTTCATCATCACTGTCAACACGCCGTCGTGCTGACGCAACTCACCCTCGGCCTCAGCTGGATCAAGAGTACGAGGGACGTCAGCGAGCTGAACGTGTGCAGATCGCGGAGATGCCGTGCGTTCGGTACTTGATCGGTTGGATCGCGAAGACGTTCGACTACATCAACCGTGTTACTTAAAGCTTCCGCTTTCGGTCTATGAGGGTACATAGACACACTCTACCCTCTCATTGCTATGCATCTCCTAGATAGATCTTGCGTGATCGTAGGATTTTTTTGAAATACTGTGTTCCCCAACAGTGGCATCCGAGCCAGGTCTATGCGTAGATGTTATATGCACGAGTAGAACACAAAGAGTTGTGGGTGATAATAGTCATACTACTTATCAGCATGTCATACTTTGATTCGGTGGTATTATTGGAAGCGGCCCAGACCGACATTACATGACCGCGTTCATGAGACTAGTTCCACCGACGTGCTTCGCACACAGGTGGCTAGTGGGTGTCTGTTTCTCCAGTTTTAGTTGAATCAAGTGTAACTACGCCCGGTCCTTGTTGAAGGTTAAAACAACACACTTGATGAAAAATCATTGTGGTTTTTGATGCATATGTAAGAACGGTTCTTGCTAAGCCCGTAGCAGCCACGTAAAATTTGCAACAACAAAGTAGAGGATGTCTAACTTGTTTTTGCAGGGCATGTTGTGATGTAATATGGTAAGACATGATTATACAAATTGTTGTATGAGATGATCATGTTTTGTAACACAGTTATCGGCAACTGGCAAGAGCCATATGGTTGTCGCTTTATTATATGAAATGCAATCGCTATGTAATTGCTTTACTTTATCACTAAGCAGTAGCGATAGTCATAAAAGCAATAGTTGGCGAGACGAAAATGATGCTACGATGGAGATCAAGGTGTCAAGCCAGTGATGATGGTGATCATGACGGTGCTTTGGAGATGGAGATCAAAGGCACAAGATGATGATGGCCATATCATATCACTTATTTTGATTGCATGTGATGTTTATCCTTTATGCATCTTATTTTGCTTAGTACGGTGGTAGCATTATAAGATGATCTCTCACTAAATTTCAAGGTATAAGTGTTCTCCCTGAGTATGCACCGTTGCTACGGTTCGTCGTGCCGAGACACTACGTGATGATGGGGTGTGATAAGCTTTACGTTCACATACAATGGGTGCAAGCCAGTTTTGCACAAGCAGAATACTCGGGTTAAACTTGACGAGCCTAGCATATGCAGATATGGCCTCGAAACACTGAGACCGAAAGGTCGAGCGTGAATCATATAGTAGATATGATCAACATAGTGATGTTCACCATTGAAAACTACTCCATCTCACGTGATGATCGGACATGGTTTAGTTGATATGGATCATGTGATCATTTAGATGACTAGAGAGATGTCTATCTAAGTGGGAGTTCTTAAGTAATATGATTAATTGAACTTTATTTTATCATGAACTTAGTACCTGATAGTATTTTGCATGTCTATGTTGTTGTAGATAAATGGCATGTGCTGTTGTTCTGTTGAATTTTAATGCATTCCTAGAGAAAGCTAAGTTGAAAGATGATGATAGCAACTACACGGACTGGGTTCGTAACTTGAGGATTATCCTCATTGCTGCACAGAAGAATTACGTCCTGGAAGCACCGCTAGGTGCAAAGCCCGCTGTGGAGCAACACCAAATGTTATGAACGTCTAGCAGACAAAGCTGATGACTATTTGATAGTTCAGTGTGCCAAGCTTTACGACTTAGAATCGGGACTTCAACAACGTTTTAAACATCATGGAGCATATGAGATGTACCAGGAGTAGAAGTTAATATTTCAAGAAAATGCCCGGATTGAGAGATATGAAGTCTCCAATAAGTTCTATAGCTGCAAGATGGAGGAGAATAGTTCTGTCAGTGAACATGTACTCAGAATGTCTGGGTACCACAACCACTTGACTCAACTGGGAGTTAATCTTCCTGATGATAGTGTCATTGACAGAGTTCTTCAATCACTACCACCAAGCTACAAAAGCTTCATGATGAACTATAATATGCAAGGGATGGATAGGATAATTGCCGAGCTCTTCGCAATGCTTAAGGCTGCGGAGGTAGAAATCAAAAAGGAGCATCAAGTGTTGATGCTTAACAAGACCACTAGTTTCAATAAAAAGGGCAAAGGGAAGAAGGGGAACTTCAAGAAGAACGGCAAGCAAGTTGCTGCTCAAGTGAAGAAGCCCAAGTCTGGACCCAAGCCTGAGACTGAGTGCTTCTCCTGCAAAGGGACTGGTCACTGGAAGCGGAACTACCCCAAGTATTTGGCGGATAAGATGGATGGCAAAGTGAAAGGTATATTTGATATACATGTTATTGATGTGTACCTTACTAATGCTCACAGTAGCGCCTAGGTATTTGATATTGGTTCTGTTGCTAATATTTCCAACTCGAAACAGGGACTACAAATTAAGCGAAGATTGGCTATGGACGAGGTGACAATGCGCGTGGGAAATGGTTCCAAAGTCGATGTGATTGCCGTCGGCACGCTACCTCTACATCTACCTTAGAGATTAGTATTAGACCTGAATAATTGTTATTTGGTGCCAGCGTTAAGCATGAACATTATATCTGGATCTTGTTTGATGCGAGATGGTTATTCATTTAAATCAGAGAATAATGGTTGTTCTATTTATATGAGTAATATCTTTTATGGTCATGCACCCTTAATGAGTGGTCTATTTTTATTTAATATCGATAGTAGTGATACACATATTCATATTATTGAAGCCAAAAGATATAAGTTTAATAATGATAGTGCAACTTATTTGTGGCACTGCCGTTTAGGTCATATTGGTGTAAAACGCATGAAGAAACTCCATGCTGATGGGCTTTTGGAATCACTTGATGCTTGCGAACCATGCCTCATGGGCAAGATGACTAAGACTCCGTTCTCTGGAACAATGGAACGAGCAATAGACTTATTGGAAATAATACATACTGATGTACGCGGTCCGATGAGTGTTGATGCTCGTGGCGGGTATCGTTATTTTCTGACCTTCACAGATGATTTGAGCAGATATGGGTATATCTACTTGATGAAACATAAGTCTGAAACATTTGAAAAGTTCAAAGAATTTCAGAGTGAAGTTGAAAATAGTCATAACAAGAAAATTAAGTTTCTATGATCTGATTGTGGAGGTGAATATTTGAGTTATGAGTTTGGTCTTCATTTGAAACAATGCGGAATAGTTTCGCAACTCACGCCACCTGGAACACCACAGCGTAATGGTGTGTCCGAGCGTCGTAACCGCACTTTATTAGATATGGTGCGATCTATGATGTCTCTTACTGATTTACTGCTATCATTTTAGGGTTATGCTTTACAGACGACTGCATTCATGTTAAATAGGGCACCATCAAAATCCGTTGAGACGACACCATATGAACTATGGTTTGGCAAGAAACCCAAGTTGTCATTTCTTAAAGTTTGGGGCTGCGATGCTTATGTGAAAAAGCTCCAACCTGATAAGCTCGAAACCAAATCGGAGAAATTTGTCTTCATAGGATACCCAAAGGAGATTGTTGGGTACACCTTTTATCACAGATCCGAAGGCAGGATATTCGTTGCTAAGAATGCATCCTTTCTAGAGAAGGAGTTTCTCTCGAAAGAAGTGAGTGGGAGGAAAGTAGAACTTGATGAGTGAGGGAGTCCTGGATTAGGGGGTCTCCGGACAGCCAGACTATATCCTTTGGCCGGACTATTGGACTATGAAGATACAAGATTGAAGACTTCGTCCCGTGTCCGGATGGGACTCTCCTTGGCGTGGAAGGCAAGCTAGGCAATACGGATATGTAGATCTCCTCCCTTGTAACCAACTCTGTGAAACCCTACCCCCCTCCGGTGTCTATATAAACCGGAGGGTTTAGTCCATAGGACAACAGACAATCATACCATAGGCCAGCTTCTAGGGTTTAGCCTCTACGATCTCGTGGTAGATCAACTCTTGTAATACTCATATCGTCAAGAACAATCAAGCAGGACGTAGGGTATTACCTCCATCAAGAGGGCCCGAACCTGGGTAAACATCGTGTCCCCTGCCTCTTGTTACTATCCGCCTTAGACGCACAGTTCGGGACCCCCTACACGAGATCCGCCGGTTTTGACACCGACAATGAGGTAACTGTACCTTCTCCCTTATTGGAAAGTAGTTCATCATAGAAATCAGTTACAGTGATTCCTACACCAATTAGTGAGGAAGCTAATGATGATGATCATGAAACTTCTGATCAAGTTACTACCGAACCTCGTAGGTCAACCACAGTAAGATCCGCTCCAAAGTGGTATGCTAATCCTGTTCTGGAAGTCATGTTCTTGACCATGACGAACCTACGAACTATGAGGAAGCGATGATGAGCCCAGATTCCGCAAAATGGCTTGAGGCCATGAAATCTGAGATGGGATCCATGTATGAGAACAAAGTGTGGACTTTGGTTGACTTGCCCGATGATCGGCAAGCCATAGAGAATAAATGGATCTTCAAGAAGAAGACTGTCGCTGAAGATAATGTTAGTGTCTACAAAGCTCGACTTGTTGCGAAAGATTTTTGACAAGTTCAAGGAGTTGACTACGGTGAGACCTTCTCACCCGTAGCGATGCTTAAGTCCATCCGAATCATGTTAGCAATTGCTGCATTTTTTGATTATGAAATTTGGCAAATGGATGTCAAAACTGCATTCCTTAATGGATATCTTAAAGAAGAGTTGTATATGATGCAACCGGAAGGTTTTGTCGATCCAAAAGGTGCTAACAAAGTGTGCAAGCTCCAGCGATCTATTTATGGACTGGTGCAAGCATCTCGGAGTTGGAATATACGCTTTGATAGTGTGATCAAAGCATGTGGTTTTATACAGACTTTTGGAGAAGCATGTATTTACAAGAAAGTGAGTGGGAGCTCTGTAGCATTTCTGATATTATATGTGGATGGCATATTGTTGATCGGAAATGATACTGAATTTCTGAATAGCATAAAAGGATACTTGAATAAGAATTTTTCAATGAAGGACCTCGGTGAAGCTGCTTATATATTGGGCATCAAGATCTATAGAGATAGATCAAGATGCTTAATTGGACTTTCACAAAGCACATACCTTGATAAAGTTTTGAAGAAGTTCAAAATGGATCAAGAAAAAAAGGGTTCTTGCATGTGTTACAAGGTGTGAAGTTGAGTCAGACTCAATGCCCGACCACTACAGAAGATAGAGAGAAAATGAAAGTCATTCCCTATGCCTCAGCCATAGGTTCTATCATGTTTGCAATGATGTGTACCATACCTGATGTGTGCCTTCCTATTAGTTTAGCAGGGAGGTACCAAAGTAATCCAGGAGTGGATCACTGGACAACAGTCAAGAACATCCTGAAATACCTGAAAAGGACTAAGGATATGTTTCTCGTTTATGGAGGTGACAAAGAGCTCGTCGTAAATGGTTACGTCGATGCAAGCTTTGACACTGATCACTACAAAAAAATACACTTCCATGATGATACGTGTTTGTCACAGTAGGTCACGTTTTCTGTCATGCATGTACATCCATGATAAATTTATGACAGAATCAAGATAGTCGTACCTGTGTTGTCGTAGAAGTGTTCCATGACATTACCAAAATAATCATCACGGAAGTGTCCACTTCAGCGATAAATCGCACGTCATGGAAGTGCTTTCATCAAGGGTGATCGACATGTGGCATCCACCGTAACAGGTCACTGTTAAGCTATCGGGTCCGGTTTTGGATCCGATAACCCGCTAACAGCCCGAACCAATGAGGATTTTCCATGTGTAAAATTCTCATTGGCCAGAGGAAACACGTGTTGGCTCACCGTTGGGACAGATGTCATCCATTCATTGGATAGGAGGCGCCTATGATACGTCGACACGTGGCATGGCCCAACAGAGGCCCATTCTGATGAAAAGGCCGGCCCGTTTGACTTGGTCAAAAGGTAACGGGCCGGCCCACGGAAAGCCTGTTAATGGCCTGTTCGTATATAGCCCATTTACGACCCGCTAACTCACGACCCATTACGACCTATCGAAATTAAGCCCAGTAGCTTTATCTGGGCCGTCCAATATGATTCCAACCTGTTGTAACTTCCGACCCATGTATGGCCCATGATGTCTTTCGGCCCATACGAGGCCATTTGTAACTCTTGGCCCATTAACTACCCATGGTGAATCTGGCCCGCGATGAATAGTGTACCCCTTTATACCCATTAACGGCCCATTATTCCATTGGGCCGTTTCCAGCCCGTGTTATCTTTTGGCCTTCTTGGGGCCCATTTATTTTGGGGCTCATTTCCAGCATTCGGTTACTTACGGCCCATCATTGGCCTTTTCTGCTTGTGGGACAAATTCAGCCCGCGGTTACAATCGGCCCGTTTGTGGCCAGTTAATCCATTGGGCCATTTTCATAACGTCATCAAATACAGCCGATTAATGATGGCTTGTTATTTTCGGCCCATGAACAGATGATTCCAAATCTAGCCCGTTTACGGCCCATAATGCGGTCTGTTATTGGCTCATGTTTGGCCTATTGATCATACGGCCCGTAGAAGGCCCATTGATGCTACGGCCCATAGAAGGCCCATTGATGCTATGGCCCGTAGAAGGCCCATTCCTTCTACAGCCCATAGGAGGCCCATGGTAACTACAATAAATATGTAGCCCATGGTTATTGTGGCCTAGTTTTAAAAAATAAGTTATTGCGGCCACTAGCAAACCGCGGAAAAAGAACTGCACTGACTACAAGCAAACAAATAAACAAGACAATAAGGAAATAAATAAGCACGCAACTTACGCTAGGCTATCATGGATATTACACATATTACATCCACTGGGCATCAAAGTTCGCCACCAGTGCAAATATAGGGAACAAAGCAACATATCATATACATTGGTTGTCAAACTTGGCGACCAGTGCAAATAAGCGCCGCAACAAAACAAGTCCAGAACTGAAACCAATTCATAAGAGCTCAAGAAACAATATCCTGGGGGTACCCATAATGCTGGCAAGATGCTTAGCAAGCTTATTAACTTTCTCTTGTTTGGCGCTTAAATCCTCCAGCACTTGCTGTTGCACCAGAAAGTATGCATCTGAATTCTGCAGGGACTTCCTCAGTCCTTCGGCTTCTTGCCGAAGCACAGCTGACTGATGCCTTTCAGCTTGTAGCTGAGACTGAAGAAGCTGAAGTGATTCAGGCAGCAAGGTCGAAAATCTTGTGCCAGTGGTACTGGCCAATAACTTGAACACTACATCAACACAGGACTGTGGGGTTTTCTCACTGTCTACAAGATCGTTTTTATCACCTTTCTTGGAGACCAATAGGGTTGTCTCACTATCTTGAACCTTATCTGCATTACTTTCTTTACCATTGCATAGTGGGGTGCTCTTCTCCAATATTCTGTTCGCATACTACAAGAGAAACAAGCAGACACCATCACAGGCTTAGCATGTAGTATACCAAACTCATTTTGGTAAATCGGTTCGGTAGTAAGGTGGACAGGATAACAACATGAAACAAACATATATGTATGTACTATGGTCACTGTATTGTCCATATCATTTTAGTTTATGTTGCCAAATCAAGATAGAGACACAGTTAAACTCATATATTTTTAAGACACAGTAGCATAAACAGAATATAAGTGTGAGAAACTACACAGCATTGGCAACACTTGTAATGTGCATCACATGAGAACATAACTGTTTATACAACTGAAACTGAAATCAACATAGAGCAAGAAGTTAGAACAGCAATCAAGTTAAAGAAATAGGTTTAAAACATACCTGTTGCACCATTGGAGTTTCAATTGGATCCTTCAAATTCGAAAGTAGTTGGTATGAGTAAATACAGTGATGCAACAGCAAAGGAGTATGGACCATAGCTACGGAATCTGACTTGAGAATAATTGCTCTTCTGCTTTAAACATGGAGTTTGGGTTCGCGGTGGTGGTCTTCGTGCTTTGGGCACTGCAGTTGCTTTACAAACTGCTCGTGTGGGGGTACTCTGTGGTGGACATGGTGCTTTGTCAACTAGAAGTGGGTTACTATCCGCTGGGGTTGGGGTTAGATGGGTTGTAGCTGGTTCTCTGCCCAACGGTGTAAGTGTGCAATCTGGAAGAGTGTCGATTATGTGTGGTGGGGCATGTTTGTGGGCCAGTACAACCATGGTTCTATCTGCATCGACGGGTAGCACTGTCTTTTATGAAGAACGAGTTTTTGCTCCCTTAGATATGATGTCTACTACACAACCTTCTTCTTGTAGACATTGTGGGCCTCCAAGTGCAGAGTTTTGTAGGATAGTAGCAAATTTCCCTCAAGTGGATGACCTAAGGTTTATCAATCTGTGGGAGGCGTAGGATGAAGATGGTCTCTCTCAAACAACCCTACAACCAAATATCAAAGAGTCTCTTGTGTCCCCAACACACCCAATACAATGGTAAATTGTATAGGTGCACTAGTTCGGCGAAGAGATGGTGATACAAGTGCAATATGGATGGTAGATATAGGTTTTTGTAATCTGAAAATATAAAAACAGCAAGGTAACTAATGATAAAAGTGAGCACAAACGGTATTGCAATGCTAGGAAACAAGGCCTAGGGTTCATACTTTCACTAGTGCAAGTTCTCTCAACAATAATAACATAATTGGATCATATAACTATCCCTCAACATGCAACAAAGAGTCACTCCAAAGTCACTAATAGCGGAGAACAAATGAAGAGATTATTGTAGGGTACGAAACCACCTCAAAGTTATTCTTTCTGATCGATCTATTCAAGAGTCTGTAGTAAAATAACACGAAGTTATTCTTTTCCGTTCAATCTATCATAGAGTTCGTACTAGAATAACACCTCAAGACACAAATCAACCAAAACCCTAATGTCACCTAGATACTCCAATGTCACCTCAAGTATCCGTGGGTATGATTATACGATATGCATCACACAATCTCAGATTCATCTATTCAACCAACACAAAGAACTTCAAAGAGTGCCCCAAAGTTTCTACCGGAGAGTCAAGACGAAAACGTGTGCCAACCCCTATGCATAAGTTCATGAGGTCACGAAACTCGCAAGTTGATCACCAAAACATACATCAAGTAGATCACGTGATATCCCATTGTCACCATAGATAAGCACATGCAAGACATACATCAAGTGTTCTCAAATCCTTAAAGACTCAATCCGATAAGATAACTTCAAAGGGAAAACTCAATTCATCACAAGAGAGTAGAGGGGGAGAAACATCATAAGATCCAACTATAATAGCAAAGCTTGTGATACATCAAGATCGTTCTGAATCAAGAACACGAGAGAGAGAGAGAGAGATCAAACACATAACTACTGGTACATACCCTCAGCCCCGAGGGTGAACTACTCCCTCCTCGTCATGGAGAGTGCCGGGATGATAAAGATGGCCACCGGAGAGGGATCCCCCCTCCGGTAGGGTGCCGGAATGGGTCTAGATTGGTTTTTGGTGGCTACAGAGGCTTGCGGCGGCGGAACTCCCGATCTAGGTTTCTTTCTGGAAGTTTGGGTATATATAAGAGGTGTTGGAGTCGGGAACAAGTCAGGGGGATCCCCGAGGCGGCCACGAGGTAGGCGGCACGCCCAGGGGGGTAGGGCACGCCCCCACCCTCGTGGTGGCCTCGAGACTCTTCTGGCCCATCTCCGGTACTCCATGGACTTCTTCTGGTCCAAAAATGATCTCCGTGAAATTTCAGGTCAATTGGACTCCGTTTGATTTTCCTTTTCCGCGATACTCAAAACAAGGAAAAAGCAGAAACTGGCACTGGGATCTAGGTTAATAGGTTAGTCCCAAAAATCATATAAAATACCATATAAATGCATATAAAACATCCTAGATGGATAATATAATAGCATGGAACAATAAAAAAATATAGATACGTTGGAGACGTATCAAGCATCCCCAAGCTTAATTCCTGCTCGTCCTCGAGTAGGTAAATGATAAAAACATAATTTTTGATGTGGAATGCTACCTAACATATTTATCAATGTAATTTTCTTTATTGTGGCATGAATGTTCAGATCCGAAAGATTCAAGACAAAAGTTTAATATTGACAAAAAATAATAATACTTCAAGCATACTAACTAAGAAATTATGTCTTCTCAAAACAACACGGCCAAAGAAAGTGCATCCCTATAAAATCATATAGTTTGGTCATGCTCCATTTTCCTCACACAAGAATGCTCTCATCATGCACAACCCCGATGACAAGCCAAAAAATTGTTTCATACTTTAGTAATCTCAAACTTTTTACAACTTCCATGCAATACATGAGCGTGAGCCGTGGACATAGCACTATGGGTGGAATAGAATATAATGACGGGGTTGTGTGGAGAAGACAAAAAAGAAGAAAGTCTCACATTGACGCGGCTAATCAACGGTCTATGGGTATGCCCATCAATTGATGTCAATACGAGGAGTAGGGATTGCCATGCAACGGATGCACTAGAGCTATAAATGTATGAAAGCTGAACAAAAGAAACTAAGTGGGTGTGCATCCAACTTGCTTGCTCATGAAGACCTAGGGAATTTGGGGAAGCCCATTGTTGGAATATACAAGCCAAGTTCTATAATGAAAAATTCCCACTAGTATATGAAAGTGACAAAACAAGAGACTCTCTATCATGAAGATCATGGTGCTACTTTGAAGCACAAGTGTGGAAAAAGAATAGTAGCATTGTCCCTTCTTATTATATATATATTTTCTTTTTTTCTTTGGCCTTTTTTATTTGGCCTTTCCCTTTTTTATTTGGCCTTTTTTTTACTTTTTTGGGACAATGCTCTATTAATGATGATCATCACACTTCTATTTATTTACAACTCAAAGATTACAACTCGATACTAGAACAAAATATGATTCTATATGCATGCCTCCGGTGGTGTACCGGGATGGGCAATGAATCATGAGTGACATGTATGATAAATTATGCATGGTGGCCTTGCCATAAATACGATGTCAACTACATGATCATGCAAGGCAATATGACAATGATGATGTGTGTCATGATGAACGGAACGGTGGAAGGTTGCATGGCAATATATCGCAGAATGACTATGGAAATGCCATAATAGGTAGGTATGGTGTCTGTTTTGAGGAAGATATAAGGAGGTTTATGTGTGACAGAGCGTATCATATCACGAGTTTGGATGCACTGGCGAAGTTTGCACCAACTCCCGAGGTGAGAAATGGCAATGCACGGTACCGAAGAGGCTAGCAATGATGGAAGGGTGAGAGTGCGTATAATCCATGGACTCAACATTAGTCATAAAGAACTCACATACTTATTGCAAAAATCTACAAGTAATCAAAAACCAAGCACTACGCGCATGCTCCTAGGGGGATAGATTGGTAGGAAAAGACCATCGCTCATCCCCGACCGCCACTCATAAGGAAGGCAATCAAAGAAACACCTCATGCTTCAAATTTGTCACACAACGGTTACCATATGTGCATGCTATGGGACTTGCAAACCTCAACACAAGTATTTCTCAAATTCACAATTACTCAACTAGCACGAATCTAATATTACCATCTTCATATCTCAAAACAATTATCAAGCATCAAACTTCTCATAGTATTCAATGCACTTTATATGAAAGTTTTTATTATATCCCTCTTGGATGCCTATCATATTAGGACTAGTTTCATAACCAAAGCAAATTACCATGCTGTTTAGAGACTCTCAAAATGATATAAGTGAAGCATGAGAGTTCATCTATTTCTTCAAAATAAAACCACCGCCGTGCTCTAAAAGGATATAAGTGAAGCACTAGGGCAAACGACAAACTACTTCAAAAGATATAAGTGAAGATCAGTGAGTAGTCGAATAATTATGTAACTATGTGAAGACTCTCTAACATTTAATAATTTAAGATCTTGGTATTTTATTCAAACAGCAAGCAAAACAAAAGAAAATAAAATGACGCTCCAAGCAAAACACATATCATGTGGTGAATAAAAATATAGCTCCAAGTAAAGGTACCGATGAACGAAGACGAAAGAGGGGATGCCATCCGGGGCATCCCCAAGCTTAGGATCTTGGTTGTCCTTGAATATTACCTTGGGGTGCCTTGGGCATCCCCAATCTTAGGCTCTTGCCACTCCTTATTCCATAGTCCATCGAATCTTTACCCAAAACTTGAAAACTTCACAACACAAAACTTAACAGAAAACTCGTAAGCTCCGATAGTATAAGAATATAAATCACCACTTTTGGTACTGTTGTGAGCTCATTCTAAATTCATATTGGTGCAATATCTACTGTATTCCAACTTATCTATGGTTCATACCCTCCGATACTACTCATAGATTCATCAAAATAAGCAGACAACACAATGAAAACAGAATTTGTCAAAAACAGAACAGTCTGTAGTAATCTCTATCGAACATATACTTCTCTAACCCCAAAAATTCTGAAATAAATTTTTGGACGTGAGTAATTTGTCTATTAATCATATGCAAAAGGAATCAACCTAATCTCACTCTCCAGTAAAAACTGGCATCAAAACTCGTGAGCGCTAAAGTTTCTGTTTTTTACAGCAGGATCGCAAAGACTTCACCCAAGTCTTCCCAAAGGTTCTACTTGGAACAAACACTAATTAAAACATAAAACCACATATAAACAGAGGCTAGATGAATTATTTATTACTAAATAGGAGCAAAAAGCAAAGAACAAAAAAGAAGTTGGGTTGCCTCCCAACAAGCGCTATCGTTTAACGCCCCTAGCTAGGCATGATGATTTCAATGATGCTCACATAAAAGATAAGAATTGAAACATAAAGAGAGCATCATGAAGAATATGAGTAGCATATTTAAGTCTAACCCACTTCCTATGCATAGGGATTTTGTGAACAAACAACTTATGGGAACAGTAATCAACTAGCATAGGAAGGCAAAACAAGCATAACTTTAAAACTTTATGCACATAAAGAGGAAACTTGATATTATTGCAATCCCTACAAGCGTATATTCCTCCCTCATAATAATTTTCAGTAGCATCATGAATGAATTCAACAATATAACCATCACATAAAGCACTCTTTCCATGATCTACAAGCATAGAAAATTTACTATTCTCCTCATAAGCAAAATTATCCTCATTCGGAATAGTGAGAGTATCATAAGAAACTCGAATACTATAAATTGTTTCCACATTAAAAGAGTGATGTTCAGAAATAGGGTAATCGTAATCATGACAAGTTTTATAAATATAATCATCACTGATTTTTATAACATAAGTGTCATCACAATAATCATCATAAGTAGCAACTTTGTTCTCATCATAATCAATTGAAACCTCTTCCAAGATAGTGGAATCATTACTAAATAAAGTCATGACCTCTCCAAATCCACTTTCACAATTATCACAATATGATTCAATATCCTCCAAAATAGTGGGATCATCACTTCCTAAAGTTGACACTCTTCCAAACCCACTTTCATCAATATAATCATCATAAATAGGAGGCATGTTATCATCATAATAAATTTGCATATCAAAACTTGGGAGGTTAAATATATCATGTTCATGAAATGTAGCATCCCCAAGCTTGGGACAAACATTAATTACAGCAAATAAATTCTCAAACATGTCATTCTCATAAAACATAGCATCACCAAGCTTGGGCCTTTTCATATCATAAGCATAATCACTCTCATCATTAATAGTATGGATAGCACCAATAATATAACAATTATCATCATCGCAATGAGTAATAGCAACATCATTTGGGAGGGATACCTTTTTACCTTTGCTCCTACGTCTTTTCTTTTGCTTCTTCGCATCATGTGTGGGTTTAACCCTCTTTTTGGAGCTCCTTATTAATGAGATTGGTTGGATAGAAAGCTCTTCCTCGTTACCTGATTCATCATAAGAAATAAGGAGGATATTGGGAAGTCTCTTCCCTTTCATTAGTATTCTCTTCATCTTCTATTTGTTTTCTTGTCTTTATGTAATTGGCAATATAAGGATTTTCAATGCAATTCACCGCATAATACATATAAGTTTCCTCTAGATCAAAATCAAGGACTTTATCAAGGGCAAATTCTGGAATATCCTTAGTTATAAGTTTCATTGCTTCATAACTCAGAAGCAAACTAAGTTCATTATGATGCGCAAGGGAAATCAAGTCATCACAATTTTTGGACACGATTAGATCATGAAACAATTTGCATTGGATATTTAAATGACCATGTTCATTGCAAAGTTCACAAGGATGGCTAAGAAAATTAAAATTTTCAGCACAAACATTTAGCCTTTCTTGCAACCATTTAGTTTCTAAATACTTATGCCTCTTGCAAAATCTATCTTCCCTATTTGGTGTGTACTTGCAAACTCTATGCACTCCACAAAAATTAACATGCTTATAAGAGACATTTTCATCATGACTAGTGCAATCATCATTAGTACCATGGATATTCAAGGAATTCATACTAACAACATTGCAATCATGCTCATCATTCAAATATTTAGTGCCAAACATTCTAATGCATTCTTCTTCTAACACTTTGGCACAATGATCGGAATCCTTATTTTCATGAAAGACATTAAAAAGATGAAGCACATGAGGTATCCTCAATTCCATTTTTTATAATTTTCTTTTATAAACTAAACTAGTGATAAAACAAGAAACAAAAATATTCAATTGCAAGATCTAAAGATCTACCTTCAAGCGCTAACCTCCCCGGCAACGGCGCCAGAAAAGAGCTTGATGCCTACTACACAACCTTCTTCTTGTAGACGTTGTGGGCCTCCAAGTGCAGAGGTTTGTAGGACAGTAGCAAATTTCCCTCAAGTGGATGACCTAAGGTTTATCAATCCATGGGAGGCGTAGGATGAAGATGGTCTCTCTCAAACAACCCTGCAACCAAATAGCAAAGAGTCTCTTGTGTCCCCAACACACCCAATACAATGGTAAATTGTATAGGTGCACTAGTTAGGCGAAGATATGGTGATACAAGTGCAATATGGATGGTAGATATAGATTTTTGTAATCTAGAAAAATATAAAAACAGCAAGGTAACTAATGATAAAAGTGAGCACAAACGATATTGCAATGCTAGGAAACAAGGCCTAGGGTTCATACTTTCACTAGTGCAAGTTCTCTCAACAACAATAACATAATTGGATCATATAACTATCCCTCAACATGCAACAAAGAGTCACTCCAAAGTCACTAATAGCGAAGAACAAACGAAGAGATTATTGTAGGGTACGAAACCACCTCAAAGTTATTCTTTCTAATCGATCTATTCAAGAATCTGTAGTAAAATAACACGAAGCTATTATTTTCCATTCAATCTATCATAGAGTTCATACTAGAATAACACCTCAAGACACAAATCAACCGAAACCCTAATGTCACCTAGATACTCCAATGTCACCTCAAGTATCCGTGGGTATGATTATATGATATGCATCACACAATCTCAGATTCATCTATTCAACCAACACAAAGAACTTCAAAGAGTGCCCCAAAGTTTCTACCAGAGAGTCAAGATGAAAACGTGGGCCAACCCCTATGCATACTTCACGAGGTCACGAAACTCGCAAGTTGATCACCAAAACATACATCAAGTGGATCACGTGATATCCCATTGTCACCACAGATAAGCACATGCAAGACATACATCAAGTGTTCTCAAATCCTTAAAGACTCAATCCGATAAGATAACTTCAAAGCGAAAACTCAATTCATGACAAGAGAGTAGAGGGGGAGAAACATCATAAGATCCAACTATAATAGCAAAGCTCGCGATACATCAAGATCGTTCCGAATCAAGAACGCAAGAGAGAGAGAGAGAGAGAGAGATCAAACACATAGCTACTTGTACATACCCTCAGCCCCAAGGGTGAACTACTCCCTCCTCGTCATGGAGAGTGCTGGGATGATGAAGATGGCCACCGGAGAGGGATCCCCCCTCCGGCAGGGTGCCGGAACGGGTCTAGATTGGTTTTCGGTGGCTACAGAGGCTTACGGTGGTGGAACTCCCCATCTAGGTTTCTTTCTGGAAGTTTGGGTATATATAAGAGGTGTTGGAGCCGGGAACAAGTCAGGGGGGTCCACGAGGTGGCCACGAGGTAGGGGGCGTGCCCAGGGGGTAGGGTGCGCCCCCCGCCCTCGTGGTGGTCTCGGGACTCTTCTGGCCCATCTCCGGTACTCCGTGGGCTTCTTCTGGTCCAAAAATGATCTCGGTGAAATTTCAGGTCAATTGGACTCCGCTTGATTTTCCTTTTCTGCGATACTCAAAAACAAGGAAAAAACAAAAACTGGCACTGGGCTCTAGGTTAATAGGTTAGTCCCGAAAATCATATAAAATACCATATAAATGCATATAAAACTTCCTAGATGGATAATATAATAGCATGGAACAATAAAAAATTATAGATACGTTGGAGACGTATCAAGATACTGCTATCACCCCCTCCAATTCAAATGGCTGATAAACAAGGAAATAAATTGAATGTACATACATTGCATGATAGACAGATGTGGTACTTCACATATATGTTGTCTAACCAAACATGACAACATGACACAATTTCACATATATGATGCCTAACTAAACAGGATAACATGACACAGTTTTAGATATATGATGGATAACTTAACAGGATGTAATGGCATAATTCAACATATGATGAGTATCTAAACAGGATGACATGACAAAACTATATGATGTCTTTCTAAAATAGGTTGGGATGAAATAATTCACATAAATGTTGTCTAAGTATACAAGATGGCATGATATAATTGACATAATTGATTCATATACTAAGCAGCTGGCACTCGCATGCATGATCTCTAAACTAAGCAGATGGGATTCAATATTGTGCATATGATGTCTAAACTAAGCAATGAAAGACACCATATGCATGACATGAGAAATATAAACATTGCAACTTAGAGCATACACCTCATGTGGGATATAGGACTGGTCATCTGTCTCTGATCCTCCTATGAGGAGCTCCCGGTAACCATCGAGATATATGCTTCAACATGTACCATTGCCTGCTCTGAAGACCTTGTTTTCACTCCTGATTTTTCCATAACCGGCTCAAATGGCTGATACACATGAAGAGTAGTTCAATATACACAGATTGTCAACAAATGGAATACGTAATGAAAAAAAAGATGGCATGAGATAATTCACATATATGATGCCTGGCTACATGGCGGTGCATAATTCACATATATGATAACTGGCTGAAAAACATGGCATTGCATAATTCACATATCTGATATAGAAAGCAAATATGAGGCATTCACACAAAGCATGTATAATCTAAGAAGATGGCATGGCAATGCAAGACACCATATGTATGATATGAGCAATATAACCTTGCCAAGTTAGAGCATGCACCTCGGGGGGGGGGGATACGACTGGTCATCTGTCTCTGAATCCTCCTCTGAGGAGCTATTTGTAACCAACAAGAAATCTGCATCAACAAGTAGCACTGACTGCTCAGAAGACCTTGTTTTCACTCCAGATTTTCCCATGACCGACTCAAATGGCTGATGCACAGGAAGAGTAGATGAATGTATAAACATTGTTGACAAATGGAATACATCATGAAAAAAATATGGCATGATACAATTCACATATACAATGACTGGCTAAACAGGATGGCATTGCATGATTCACGTATATGATGCCTGGCTAAAGAAGATGGCATTGCATAATTCCCATATACTCCCTCCGTTCCTAAATATTTGTCTTTTTTGAGATTTTAAATGGACTGCTAGTCTGCTACATACGGATGTACATAGACATATTTTAGAGTGTAGATTCACTCATTTTGCTCCATATGTAGTCACTTGTTGAAATATCTAAAAAGACAAATATTTAGGAATGGTGGGAGTATGATATAGAAACCATGTGGCATTCACACAAAGAAAATCTAAACTAAGCTGATGACATATAAGATGAATAATGTAAGTAATGCGAGGCGCCATATGCATGATATGACCAACATCAGCATGCCAGGTTAGAGAAACACCTCAGGTGGTAAATAGGAATGGTCGGCTCCCTCTGAATCCCCATATGAACAGTTATCTTCCTCTGGAATACAATTTGGAATGGCGTGAGGGGGGGGGGCACTTCGGCCACCATGGAGCGGTGTCTGCATGACATTGTATTCCCACACAACGGTCTTCTCTTTTTCTCTACATGTTCAGTACGATTGTGTACAATAACTGGCATGCATAATAAAATATTAGTTAGATTTTGTAAGGCCTAAGGGGTGCATGCAGAAATCAAGACTGATGGTAGAAAACGAGTGAATAGATCCAAAACTAATGATAGCAAGTAGATTATAGCTCCAGTTTAAAAAGATAGACAATGGATCATCTACTGTTTGTTGCCCACCCAACATGAGCCACATAGAAGACCCCAGATGAACCAGATAGTTGATAGATACTATTCGTTGTTGCCTCGATATGAGACCCATGGGCATTTTAAAACTCAAGTTTGAACGATAAAGTAGTAGGTAATAATAACCGATGTATAACGTAAGCAAACACGAAAGACCGCGACCTCTCTTCCGGAACTATGTAGTCCTCAGGTTCATCTGCTCAGTCGATGATGGTAATGCAGTTGGCGTGGCTGCCGGCAACGGGGAAGATGATCTGAGGCGGCGAAAGAAAGTTTGCAGGGGGAATCTCTGCTGCAGTGAACGCTTCTGTCGATGGTGCACCTCAGGTGGGATGGATGACGGCATGGCAGGAGCAGGACATAACACACAAAGTTTTCTTTGACACCTATCTGAAAATGAAGTAAATCTGTAAGGGCTCCTTAGAATTGGAGGATTCTATAAACACATGGACAGGAAAAACATAGGAATAGGATAGGAATGCACGTGCAAAACAGAGCATTTGGAAACATAGGATTTCTGTGAACCTCAGTGTTTGGTTCACATGAATTGTAAGAACACAGGAATGGAGAAACATGGTCAAATTAAAGTCAAACCATGTGAAAATGAAAAAAAATAAGAATCTTATTATGACAGTAATGCAACTAGTCCTGTTCTTCATGCATATTAATTTGAAAAGGACGTCCAACTGGATATTAAAATTCCTACCATTTTTCTTTGAAAGAGACACCAAAGGAAAAAAAACCTGCAGTTTTGCTTTGCTCCACTCCTAACCAAATGCACGAATAGTAGTACCATAGTAGTTCCATAGTAGTTCCATAGCAAAGGATCCCTGAGGGATCGACATGAATGCAGAGTAACAAAGTGATGCAACGAGTGTGCAACCTCTTGGGCATAGCCTTATCGACCTCAGCATCATTGGGTTGGACGTGGAGGATGGTGATGCTGGTGTGATTGCCGGAGGCGGGGAAGAAGATCCGAGGCCTCTGGAAATGGCGCCGATGGTACTGCTCCGTCGTTGGAGTAGCTCCAGTGAGGTGTACGGCGGCGAGGCTGAAGCAGGACAAGACAAACAATGTTAATCTGAAGTGGGACTCTAATATCATCTGCAATAGATGATGTAAAATACATCACCAAAAAGTGCTAGATGTAAAACACATCAGTCGCGCCACGGCCGCTGCAACAGATGCTGTAAATACTGTTTACTCTGAAGTTAACTGTAGAAACTGAACTTTACAGTCGAAACTAAATTTTACCGTCGAAACTGATTGAACTAGTGGAAGAGCATTGCAATAGATGTTTAGAGTGTTCAAGCACTAGTAGCAGAGAAGCAGTGATCTAAATCAGCACACGCTCGAGCAGGGAATGCATTAGTAGAGAGCAAGTCATGCAGCAGAACCGCGAGCGAGTGCTAAAGCAGCAACTCCTGTAGCTGCCGGAGATCGTGCAACAGTAGTAGCAGCGTGAGCAAGAGCAAGGGCAGAGCAGTAGCACGAACAAGAGCAAGAGCGAAGCAGCAGCGCGACCGACAGCAATATCAGAGCAGAGCAGCAGCATGAACGAAAGCAAGAGCAGTGCAGCAGCGTGACCGATAGCAAGAACAGAGCCGCAACACGAGCGAGAGCCGGAGCAGCAGCAGCAGCGCGAGCGAGAGCCGGAGCAACTGCAGCTAGTGCCGGTGTGGAAGTCACCACCGAGGAAGCTACGATATGGGGGAGAGACGCCGTGGATGAAGTGGCTGGCGACGGCACCGTCAATGGAGACCCGCCATGGCTGCTCGGTATCGAGCACCGGCAGCCCCGTGAGATCAAATAAAAGATAAAATACAGCGGTGAGTGCAGAACCTCCTTGGTGGCACCGAGTTGGCCTCGGCTTCATCAGAGGAATTGGTGAGGGTGCTGCGGTTCCAGTGGGGTAGGTCAAGACGATGCTGTGGGGATGGAGGTGGCGTGATAGACGAGGCGAACGTCGGGGCAGCTCCTTGGAGGTGGAGGACGGGACAGCTGATCCGGCGGGACAACGAGATCGACGACGGATCCTCATCCGGTGCAATGGATGAGGGACGGCGAGCTATTGTGGTGGACAACCTCGTCAGGAAAGAGTCTCCGGCTGGGCGATGGTCGGGAGGCCGACCGAGGAGCGTGGGGTTTCGTGGGTTTTGGTAGCCTCGGTGTATGAATGGGGGATGAAGGGGAAGGTAGGGGGAGCCATGGCTTAGGTACGCGCTTGTCCAAAATGTAGGGTAACTTACCAGCATACCCCACTAGTTTTGACACCGCGACGTCGAACCGACAATTCTGGCTGAGGGGTAGAAGGGGATTTCGTGTGTCTGGGCTGCGGGACCAATTTCTTTTGACGAGGGAGTTTTTGTGCATGTCAGAATTTCGGGATAACAAGGCGCGACGCGGGTTGAAGAGGCGGGAGTTTCAAAGCAGATGAGACAAAAGATACTCGAGGTTGAAAATTTCGGGATAAGAAGGCGCAGATTCCTTGTTCGGCAGAACAAACTTAACGTGTACAAAAAACAATTCATACAAGACACAAGAGAGTCATGTCCTCTTTTACTATATTGCTATAAATGTAATTGGAAAAACTATAAGAAAAATTTAAACAAATCGGGAGAACAAGATTACCATGTACAGTACCAAATCGATTCGCACTTCCCTCAACAACAACAAAAAACAAATCAATTCCCCACCAAAAGAAAGAGTCATGTACCTTTTTATATGATTACAAATGCCAGGATCTCGAATTTGAATTTTTGAATCCACGTTATGTTGAATTCGAATATATCGTTAGGTGACCTTGTGGTTTATAATGGATGTAGTCCTACATTTTGATCTTCCATCATATATGAACATTTTACTCCACCCTATGAACATATATATTGTCGTCTACCATATGGACTAAATTTGAGTCATTTTTCCTTATTTGAATACGATTGTTGTCAAATTATACAATCATTTAAATATTATCTTGATAACAAAAACATGCATATAGAAGTAATCATATTTCACTATAAACTACATGTGACATACAATCTCCAATTAAAACATCTGTATCCATTTTATATTGAATTCAAATCGGAGTACATTGGTCTAGGTGGCGAGATGTTCGGAACAATCCAAACCTTGTTTTCGTATGTATATAATTCTTGGCTGAATTGGGACAAGTTTTGGTACAAGCTTCTTGCAAAACCGGAGATTCTCTCAACAAGCCTTGTGGTTCCAAGAGGGAACGTGTCACCTTTGTGTGCGAAATGATATACACTGCGTCCTCCCAGATTTTCTTTACAGAGGCAACATAGAACTATATGAGTGCCCTGTTAAATTTTGGAATTATTCCGGGTTTGTTTGACATTTTTATACAATAATTGAATTTCTGGACATTTAATGTGCATAATCCAAATTTGAATTGCAAGCAGATGCTCCGGTGCACCAAAGTTGGTTGAAAAATCACATGTGTGTCCTTGGGTGAATTTCTAGGTCCCATGCAAGAAATGGGAATGAAATTCAAACATCTGGGCGTCGTGACTCGGTCGAGAACATCAAGAAACTTGGTTGTTAGATTCATGTAAATCCAAAACTCGCCTGGAAATCATGAAACTTGGCATGCTGTCATGTCACGACACTAACATGCTGTGGTAAAAAATTGGGCATATTTGGAACAAGTTTTGGTATAAGCTTCTTGCAAACCGGAGCTTCTCTCAAGAAGGCTCATGGTTCTGAGAGGGAACGTGTCACCTTTGAGTGTGAAACGATATACGCTGCCCCCCTTGAGTTTCTTTATAGAGGCAACATAGAACTACATGAGTGCCCTATTAAATTTTGGAATTATTCCGGGTTCGTTTGGCCTTTTTATACATTAATTGAGTTTCTGGTAATTTAATGTGCATAATTCAAATTTGAACTACAAGCACATGCTCCCATGCACCAAAGTTGGTTGAAAAATCATATGTGTGTCCTCGGGTGAATTTCTAGGTCCCATGCAAGAAATGGGAATGAAATTCAAACACCTGGGCATCATGGCTCGACCGAGAACATTGAGAAACTTCGTTTTAAAATTCTTGTAAATCCAAAACACGCCTGAAAATCAAGAAACTTGGCATGGTGTCATGTCATGGTACTACCATGTCGTGGTAAAAAAATGACCGAATAGGAACAAATTTTGGTATAAGCTTCTTGCAAACCGGAGCTTCTCTCAAGAAAGCCCGTGGTTCTGAGAGGGAACGTGTCACCTTTGAGTGCGAAACAATATACACGGCCCCCCTTGAGTTTCTTTACAGAGGCAACATAGAACTACATGAGTGCCCTGTTAAATTTTGGAATTATATCGGGTTCGTTTGGCCTTTTTATACATTAATTGATTTTCTGGCCATTTAATGTGCATAATTCAAATTTGAACTACAAGCACATGCTCCCATGCACCAAAGTTGGTTGAAAAATCACTTGTGTGTCCTTGGGTAAATTAATTTCTAGGTCCCATGCAAGAAATGGGAATGAAATTCAAACATCTGGGCATTGTGGCTCGGCCGAGAACATTGAGAAACTTGGTTTTAAAATTCTTGTAAATCCAAAACACGTCTGAAAATCATGAAACTTGGCATAGTGTCATGTCATGATACTACCATGTTTTGGTAAAATAATTGGCCGAATAGGAACAAGTTTTGTTATAAGCTTCTTGCAAACCGGAGCTTCTCTCAAGGTTCATGGTTCTGAGAGGGAACGTGTCACCTTTGTGTGCATAATTCAAATTTGAAATACAAGCACATGCTCCAGTGTACCATAGCTGGTTGAAAAATCACATGTGTGTCCTCGGGTAAATTTCTAGGTCCCATGCAAGAAATGGGAATGAAATTCAAACATCCGGGCGTCGTGGCTCGGCTGGAAACATTGAGAAACTTGGTTTTTTAAATTCCTGTAAATCCAAAACACGCATGAAAATCATGAAACTTGGCTTGGTGTCATGACATGGCACCAACATGCTGTGGTAATGTTGCTGTCTGATTTGCGAAGGCGCGCACATTAACAATCAACAAAGTCATTTTGGAACAAGTGCTGTCACGTTACAATCGAAAACACAAGTATTATTGAAACTGTAGGCATTCTATTTACCATCTAGGTGCCGCCATGCGTCCCCTTTTTTATTAGCCAGGAGGCATCATGCAGGGTAGCTATTTGAGTACGGGAGGCGTGTGATCAGACCCCTGTGCGTGCTTATCGGGAGGAGAGCCCTTTGACTTCCATCTGCCATCCACCTCTCTCCCAAGGTCTCCATTAATGGCGCTCGAGCCTCTATTTAATGGCGTGGCTATGTCTCACTCGACTGAGATTTAAGAGAGAAAAAAGAAAATCAGAAAATAAAATTTTGCACGGATCTTAATGTAAGATCCGACGGACCTATATAGCATCTACTGCGACTTATAGCAAGACTGATGAATATATATAAGGATGACGAGAGTGGATAATAATTGTCTTACATAATTAGGAAGATAATTAAAAAAGCCACATGCGGCTATGCCCAAAATACACAAGGGCAAAAGAAGAAGGAAGACACATACAATGATTTGGCTCGCTGATCTCTACTTTCTTTATGCGCTGCAAGTCGCGGAGACTAGTTCTCGCGCCGAGCGGCGATGATCACTTTCATCAGTTTCATGTCCTTAATACGCTGCTTGGCAGCATCCCCGGATTCCTCCACCAGCCTGTTGCGCTCGATGCGGAGCATGGCATTCTCGTCCATAAGTTTCTTGACGATGACGCCCGTCCTCTGCAACAAGGCAGCGGTCTCCTCCGCCTGCTTCGCCCTTCCGGCGATCTTTGCCCTTAGCAGGTCGCGCTCGGCCCGGATCTTCGCATTGCCCTCCCTAGTTGCCGGATGACACCGGTAGCCTCGTCCTACAACCTCGCCCAGCCGGAGATCTGATCCCTCTGGCTACGGATGATCGCATGCATGCGCCTATAAGAGTCCTCGCCTGCCTGTGAGAAACTTTCCCAGGCCGCGGTGGCGCGGCGGGACATCCGTGCTACTTCGGCGGTGTGGCGGGACCTCTGTGCTGCTACTGCTGCGTGGCTGGACATGTTGGTTGCCTTCGCGATGAGGCGGGACATCTCTCGTTCTTCCTCTTCCATGCTCGCCTCTCCCTGGTGGAAACCTCTCGACCTAGAACTCACGCTGGCCATGGCAGACGCAAGGGAACAATGTTGAATGACTTGATTGTTTTTTGTGGATGAGGAGTTTGATACGTCTCCAACATATCTATAATTTTTGATTGTTCCATGCTATTATATTATCTGTTTTGGATGTTTAATGGGCTTTGTTATACACTTTTATATTATTTTTGGGACTAACCTATTAACCAAAGGCCCAGTGCAAATTGCTGTTTTTTTTGCCTATTTCAGTGTTTCACAGAAAAGGAATACCAAATGGAATCCAAACGGAATGAAACCTTCAGGAGAGTTATTTTTGGAACAAACGTGATCCAGGGGACTTGGAGTGGACATCAAAAAAGAAGCGAGGAGGCTACGAGGCAGGAGGGCGCACCCCAGGGGGGTGGGTGTGCCCCCCACCCTCGTGGGCCCCTCATAGCTCCAACAACCTACTTCTTCCTCCTATATATATATCGATATACCCCGAAAACATCCAGGAGCACCACGAAATCCTATTTCCACCGCCGCAACCTTCTGTACCCGTGAGATCCCATCTTGGGGCCTTTTTGGACGCCCGCCGGAGGGCAAATCGATCAGGGAGGGCTTTTACATCAACACCATAGCCTCTCCGATGATGTGTGAGTAGTTTACCACAGACCTTCGGGTCCATAGTTATTAGCTAGATGGCTTCTTCTCTCTCTTTGGATCTCAATACAAAGTTCTCGTCAATTCTCTTGGAGATCTATTCGATGTAATTCTTTTTGCGGTGTGTTTGTCGAGATCCGATGATTTGTGGGTTTATGATCAAGATTATCTATGAACAATATTTGATTCTTCTTTGAAATCTTTTATGCATGATTTAATATCTTTGCAAGTCTCTTCGAATTATCAGTTTGGTTTGGTCTACTAGATTGATCTTTCTTGCAATGGGAGAAGTGCTTAGCTTTGGGTTCAATCTTGCAGTGTCCTTTCCCAGTGATAGCAGGGGCGGCAAGGTACGTATTGTATTGTTGCCATCGAGGATAAAAAGATGGGGTTTATATCATATTGCTTGAGTTTATCCCTCTACATGATGTCATCTTGCCTAATGCGTTACTCTGTTCTTATTAACTTAATACTCTAGATTCATGCTGGATAGCGGTCGATGTGTGGAGTAATAGTAGTAGATGCAGAATCATTTTGGTCTACTTGTCGCGGACGTGATGCCTATATACATGATCATGCCTAGATATTCTCATAACTATGCGCTTTTCTATCAATTGCTCGACAGTAATTTGTTCACCCACCATAGAGTTTGCTATCTTGAGAGAAGCCACTAGTGAAACCTATGGCCCCCGGGTCTATTTTCCATAATATTAATCTCCCGTCAACTATCTATTTCTGGTGCCGTTTATTTTGCAATTTTTACTTTCCAATCTATAAAAATACCAAAAATATTTATCTTATCTCTATCATATCTCACTTTCGTAAGTGACCATGAAGGGATTGACAACCCCTTTATCGCGTTGGTTGCGAGGTTCTTGTTTGTTTGTGCAGGTACTAGGCGACTTGCGTGTAATCTCCCACTGGATTGATACCTTGGTTTTAAAAAACTGAGGGAAATACTTAGGCTACTTTGTTGCATCACCTTTTCCTCTTCAAGGGAAAACCAGCACATGCTCAAGAGGTAGCAGAGTTGAGGAGGAATGTGTAGTCATCTTGGCATAGTAGTATTTATAACCGAGTACTACTAATACGCTCCTAAGTGGGAAACCGTTTAGGTTGTGATCGGTGTGAACAGATTTGCAATTAAATATAGCATGGTAGTAGTAATTTGGAATGTGACGAGACGCAAGCTCAAAATTTATTTACGGTTCTAGTCTCGAAGTGCTGCACTATTCCCGGATGGCGTAACATGGGCATGTGTTCTCGGCCATGGTGTAACATATGCCATGGTACTTCTTTTTCTACTGTTGTGTACGTGCAATAACTGGCACCGTCGGATACATATCTTACGGTTATTGGGGGTGTTCGACAAGAATAGCCTCGTGGCGAGCTATAGACTAGTCTTTTTTCACACGATTACATCGACATATATCATCTCCCTCCATCTTTCCCACGCACACACCTATCTCTCGGGACTTCTCGCACGCACCATCTCTAGCTCCCTAGGTCGATGCCACCCACATACACTTGTACTCTGAGTTTAGCCCTCCATCCCGAATTACTTGTCGCAGGTATGGATGTATCTAGATGTATTTTAGTTCTAGATACATCCATTTCTGCGACGAGTAATTTGCGACGGGTAATTTGGGAGTATGTTATATAGGAAGAGAAGAGGTGCACGCACGCACTCGTCCTCTCTCTCACACGCATCTATAGCTACGAATTGTAGTGTTCTCAACCATCCGATTGGCTCTATCATAGGTTTCACGTTGCTCCTTGGCCTTGAGATTGAGAAGTTTAAAATGCAGAGGCTAAGCTAGAGGCGCGAGGTTTTGGTTAATGTGCGGGCCGCACACGACACAAACATGACACGAGCTTCGTCTGCCTGGTGCGCGGTCGGGTGGGTTGTCCAAGTATAGACACAACCAGGCCCTCCTTGGTATCTGTGCCTCGACTTATTATGCATAGAGAAATTAGGATTGGAGGGAGTACTACTAGTAGTACTACTTTGATGTGTCGCGTCAACTCGCACAAGTATACAACACTTCCTGAACAAACAAACATATAAGCTGTTAGAGCATCTCCAATAGCATGTGTATATTTGGATGTCTATATATTCATATAGACAATGGTCTAAAAAGATTCCCTCATATACACATCCAATTTTGCATCAGAACGTCTATATACAGGGACCATGACAGGTGGGCCGTCGCTAGGGAGAGTAAAAAATCATGGATGCAGCTGAGTTTAGACGGCGCCTTCACATTGTCCAAGCGTGGACATTGTTGAGGTCGATTTAGAGGATGTATATATTTGGACGACCATATAGACAAGCTGCTGGACGCCTGTTTTGGGCTCACATCATGGAAAACGAGTATAGAGATCCATATAGACAAGCTATTGGAGATGCTCTTATACTTCTTACCCAAAGGATCTTTATATCCAACAGACACAAAATATCCATTCAACTGTTGGAAATTACTTTAACTGATGATCTGATGTCGAAGTAATTGCTGCATCGCCACCAAAATCCACCATCTCTTAAGCTAAAGTAGAACGAGCTAACCCCTATATTAGCATATTACTAAGATAAACAAAAGGCACTTTAGAATCATTTCGGATGTGAGCTTGTCAATCTAAATGTGGAGGGACACTAGCTTAGCCCCGGCCAGTAGCTTGGGCTGAACTGTGAAGAAGGTCAGCTCCTGCACGGCGACGTTGCCGGCCGGGATCCTTGCTGCTTGTCACCTCCATTTCCACCTTGACGGTGTCGGTCCTGCCTTTGGGCTCCCCCGGTGGGCGTTTCGCCCACAGCTTGGCCACGTAGTGTGGTAGTGGGGACGCCCCCGCTGTGATGCAGACGACTGACACGACGATAGGCACGTCAATGTCGAGCACGCCGTCGATCAAGAAAAAACGCGCGACGGTCCTCCTCCACGAATAGCGAGAGCCGTGGCTCCGACAGTGTCACTTGCAGCTGGAGCGCCTTGCCGTACTGGATCCTGTGCATGGGCATGGGATGCATGATGCTGATGTGGTGGGAGAGCGCCAGTGGCGGGCCTTCGTAGCCGCAGACAGGCATGGGCCATTTGCAGGGCGCGAGCGGACATATGCTCTGGTGATCGGCGAGCTTGTGGTAAGTGACGTAGAGCCCACAACCTTCGTGCGGGCACTCCACCCTCACCGAGGAGAGGACGGCGTCCACCGCCATGTTCCGCACGTCGAAGCCACCGCCACGCTCACACATCTGGCACTGCTGCTGGTTCTCGGTGCGCTCGATGCGGCAGTTCGCGTAGGCCAGGTGCCCTCCCTTGCACTGCACAAATCAATCGAACAGTACATCAATCAAGAAACCTGCACCTTGCTCGATCAGTCGAACGGACGAGGTGTATTCGAACCTCATACACTAGAGGCTTCAAGGGGCGGAGGCACAAGGGGCAGTGGAGCAAGCTAAGGTCCATCGAGACCACAGAGAGCTCCATCGTCGGGTCTTGTTCCGTCTGCATGATCTCGCCCTCCTTGTGCACAACCATCTCTCCCTTTATTAGGGCTGGGGCATTACAAAGCTTTAACGTAACATAATATTCATACTACTTCAAGGTGCATTAAATCAACAGATGCAAGTATCAAAAGGAGAGTCACGACATGCATCGGTAAACGCAAATTATTGAAATATATCAAGTGTAGTGCTTTGATGTGTCGCATCAACTCGTACAAGACCGAGAAGTTTGATTACTACAACGCCCTCTCCCTCGCGGACTGAGCTCTGGTGGCTGCACCTGCCTTTGGCTGCATGACAGGTGGGGCCACCCGCCTATTGGGCCCACCTGTCATGAACACATAGGCAGGAGCAGTAAGTCAATGAAGCTGCATCCCTCCCTCGCCCATGAGCGTGGTGGCTGGCAGGACTAGTATAAGCTTTTGTTCGCTACACGCTCTCCCTCCCGCACGCGGTGGACATGCAGCCGTTCAATCGGTGTCAGATGGCCAGAAGCATACTATAGTACTCCTCCACTGCAATAGTACTCCATCATTGTTCGACTTCCGGAAGAGGCGAAGAGCCAAGCGCAGCCCGGACGCTCGTGTGGCAGTTTCATGTGTAGAGTAGTCTAGGATAGCGTGTACCGTGCCTGTAAGTTTAAAATCATTGGGGTCGACTCCATGCTTTTTTTAATTAAAAATAATCTTCTGACCCTACCTGTCATCCTGGTTATTGTAGTTTGCACGCTCATCTGGTCAAGACAGGAATATATATTTTAATTTGTGGTGGGGTAAATGTTAGAGGTTGCAGCAAATGGAGTATTCTACACTGCGGGTCTTTCAACCAAGTTTAGAGGCAACCATGTGGGGCCAGTGCTATGATGTGTCGCGTCAACTCGTACAACGAGGAGAAGCTTGATTTTACTACTACACGCCTTCTCCCTCGCCCATGCGCGCGGTGGCTCACAGACGAGGACAGGCTTTTGCTTATATTAGTACTACAACAAGCTATCCAACTAGTTGTGTACCACTACTCAGTTTTGCCATTAGAAGTTACAACTACTCAAAAATTTCATCAATCCGTGAGATGCCTGCTCAAAAATGCAATTACATATCTCAAAAATGCCATCGTTAAGTTAGATGTTTGCTCAAAAATGCCATTAGACATTGCGATTTTCACGTCAAACCCGTGGACCATGTTACATGAAAAAAATAAGCCGATTCTCACAATGATAAGTGTGGCCCCGCTTTTCAGGAGTAACCAAACGAACAATTTTACAAGAAAATAAGAACGCTGTTGGGATCAAGTAGGCCCCACACTTTATTTTACTGTAGTGAGATAGAGGGAGAGCTGGCATGTTGGTCCATCGGTATTTATGTCATTATAACATGGCAAAAGGGATTTGAGTCACAATAATGGTGTCTAGCGCAACACACCCCTCAAGTAAAACTAAGCACCCTGAAATTCTTTGACAAAACTAAGCACCCTGAAATTCTTTGACAACTAAACTGCTGGCTATATGATGTTGGCCATATATATTGTATGTATATAATGTGAAGAAATGAGTGGTAGTCGTAGTACTATACCAACTAAAAGATGAACTGTAAGAAATACTAGTATGTACGTACTGAAGAGTTAAAGTAACAAGAAGAAACATAACATAGTTCTGCTGGGGGCTCAGCACAACACACCCCTCAAATAAAACTAAGCACAACAGAAATTAAACTAAGCAACTAAACTGGTAGACACTGCATTAGAACCACCATGAGCAACGACACTGTCACCTTACTCGGAGTCCTCATCCATGTCCTCAACTTCGTCCTTGTCCCTCTTCCTCTTAGCCGATAAGTCTTTGCTTGAACCGCACACTTGGCTCTTGCTCTTCATCCAACCCTTGTAGATATTGAAACAAAGGTAGCCATCCATTGCAGCGTAGTGGATGTGGTCTATATCTAGTACATTCCACTGCCATGCAGGATGAAACGTGTGTGGAGGTTTATTTAGTTTACCGTACGAAGGATGAACCATGGCTCCTGCCAGGGTCATCATTGAAGGCTTATCACGGGAGGACACCAGCCCATTATTCTGGAGGTCGAAGGGTTTGCCTAGAACAAGGCCTATCTGTTCCAGGACTCTTATGTCGTTCGTAAAGTCTACAGTAACGAATTTGACTCGGACTCCCTTGAGGAACTTCTTAAATTCCTCACACTCAACGTCGGCATGGCATATGTGGTAGACCAAGCATAAGTCATGCACGCAAACCTGGATCACGGCAGGCTTCTTCCTCTCTTCCTCCTTTAGATTCTTCTCTTTTCCCAGGACTGTGGTGTACTCAACATCTAGCCCAACGACCCACTCATCATTTGAGTTCCCGAACATGCGTCTGAAGCGGTCAAGGCATAGTGGAACTTACATGGTTGGCATCCTTTCACCGTCGCGGAAGAACGGGTGTAGATGACATCGAACTCATCGCCGGTGATGGTTCTGACCTTGTACTCACCGCCAACCATGAATATTTGGGACACCATGGATTTGGGAGGAGGGTTAGGATTAGTGGAACTACCGTAATGTGAAAGGACGGGACGACTAGGAGCGGTTTATCGATTGTAAAAATGCCAAGTGGGGGGCGCGTGCGAACGACAGGGTAGTGGCTTGCCTGGTGGATAAATGGATTCATGCATAGTACTATGGGGGCCCAATTAGATGTCATGTCTACTCGACGCCCAATTAAATGGCTTTCGATGTCATGTCAAGCGTTGGGAAAATTATAGGTGATATGAAGCTTCCGACAGCCCTTGGATCTGAGATCGAACGGTTGCATGGCGTGATTCTAGAACTATGGGTGAATATCCTATCCTGGATGTTTATTCTGCAAATTTTCAGCAACTTAGCATGCGACCGTTCGATCTTAGATCCAAGGGCTGCCAGCAGCCCGTATCATGGTCGCGCCTACCACGACCGTCGCCTCGCTCGCGCGGTCGCGCCCTTGGAGATTTAGGGGCTGTTTGGTTCTAGGACTAGCTTTGCCACACTTTGCCACACATTTTTGCCAAACTTGCCTAATGTTAGCTCATCAAAATGAGAGCCACAAGTTGGCAAGCCTAAGGGAATCTTGCCACACTTTTTCTGTGTATGCCATGTGGGGCCCAAGTCTGGCTTGCCTAAGATGTGGCTTGAACCAAACACTCACCTAAGTTGGTCAAACTTTCCTAACCTTAGTTGTGGCAATCTTTGGCTAATTTAGTCTCAAACCAAACAGCCCCTTAACATGGTGCGTTAGGCTATCTGATGTTGGCATGTCATAGATAGTCATTGTCAGTGTCAAAACTGACGGATCTCGGGTAGGGGGTCCTGAACTATGCGTCTAAGGTCGATGGTAATAGGAGACAGGGGACACAATGTTTTACCCAGGTTCGGGCCCTCTCTATGGAGGTAATACTCGATGTCCTGCTTGATTGATCTTGATGAATATGAGTATTACAAGAGTTGATCTACCACTAGATCGTAATGGCTAAACCCTAGAGGCCTGGCTTGTATGGTTACGGTAATGTATCTATCCTCCGGACTAAATCCTCCGATTTATATAGACACCGGGAGGATCTAGGGTTACACAAGGTTGGTTACAAAGAAAGGAATCTACATATTTGGTCGCCAAGCTTGCCTTCCACGCCAAGGAGAGTCCCATCCGGATACGGGTGCAGTCTTCGGTCTTTGTATCTTCATAGCCCATCAGTCTGGCCCATGGCTAACAGGCCAGACGCCCGAGGACCCCTTAGTCCAGGACTTCCTGAGTAGCCCCTGAACCTTGCTTCAATGACAACTTATCCGACGCGTAGATCTATCTTCGGCATTGCAAGGCGGGTTCCTCCCTCCAAACTCCAAGATAGTCTTCGGACGTATTTGAATGTGTCCGGACCTGTAACACAACACCACACACAACCATAGATAGAATATAATATTCCACGAGTCCAATCCGCTGACAACTTTTTTACAACATGACATCACGTCTGCCCGGTCACTATATCGAACCATTTTGTCTGCTATCCCATGTTTCGAGATGCGATTTCCATTGGCACGTCTTGTCAAAGCAGAGATCGTGTCCCCTTATTGCGGGATCCTCATCAATACGTGCGTGGGTAACCCAACCGTGCCGTTTATACAACCCTTGGGAGTAGGCGAATTTCAAGGCGAGTGGGGAGGCGTTCAATATTCACTGCCTTTATAAGGAGATAAGAATCTCTTTTCTTCATTCACCCACGCCTTCTCTCTGCCCATCCATTCTCGATCTCCAGTGCCCAAGCTCTAGCTTCCCCCGCCGGCGAAAGCACTCCAACCATGTACGGATCCGGAGCTGGAGGCAAGTGGATGGCCTCCTCTGTTAAGAAGAAAGACATCAAGGAGCTCCGAGAGGCCGGATATCTTGCCAAGGAGATCATTCACCGTCTCCCGGCCAAGGGACAGATCGTCCCTACCCCAGAGCCCCATGAGAGGGTTGTGTTTCTCACACATTTTGTCCGTGGGCTGGGATTCTCTCTCCACCGGTTTGTCGGTGGACTGATGTTTTACTACGGGCTGGACTTCCATGATCTAGCCCCCAACTTTATACTCAACATCTCAGCATTTATAGTCATTTGCGAGGCCTTTCTCCATATCCCACCTCATTTCGGCTTATGGATGAAGACCTTTAATGTAAAGCCGAAGGTGGTGAGAGGCCAACAAGCAGAGTGCGGAGGCGCCCAAGTGGGCAAGATGCCCAATGTCACATGGACCGAAGGCTCCTTTGTGGAGACGGTGAAGGGGTGGTAGTCAGGGTGGTTCTACATCACCGAGCCGCGCGACACCAACTGGGCGGCGGCCCCCGAATTCCGATCCGGAGTTCCGATGCGGCTCACCTCCTGGCTAGAGAAGGGTCTAACCTGGGGTTCTTCGAACGAGCTAACTGGGCTCTAGACGTGCGTCCAGAACATGATAATCAAGAGAATCAAACTTGTCAACGTGATCCAGGTTATGCTAATTCGCCGGATCCTTCTGTGCCAACGTCGGACATGCTATTTGTGGGAGTTCGATCCGGCCAAGCACCAGACGCTGCTAGAGCTCTTCGGCATGACACACGAAGACATCCGGAAAGTGCTCTTCAAGGCTGGCGACCGAGGATCGTGGGCTTAGCCTAAAACGCCAGGCTAATTCGGTAAGTTCTTTCATGTTTTCAAGGTATAGCCTTTACTGGCATATTTTGCGAAGGAGTCTAAGCCTTCCTATCAATTTTTTAGGCCTGGATCGACATAGCGGGGCGGATTTGTTAGGGAACGTAGTAATTTCAAAAAAATTCCTACGCACACGCAAGATCATAGTGATGCATAGCAACGAGAGGGGAGGGTGTGATCTACGTACCCTTGTAGACCGACAGCGGAAGCATTAGCACAACGCGGTTGATGTAGTCGTACGTCTTCACGGCCCGACCGATCAAGCACCGAAACTACAGCACCTCCGAGTTTTAGCACACGTTCAGCTCGATGACGATCCCCGGACTCCGATCCAGCAAAGTGTCGTGGAAGAGTTCCGTTAGCACGACGGCGTGGTAACGATCTTGATGTTCAACTGTCGTAGGGCTTCGCCTAAGCACCGCTACAATATTATCGAGGATTATGGTGGAAGGGGCACCGCACACGGCTAAGAATATGATCACGTGGATCAACTTGTGTGTCTATGGGTGCCCCCTGCCCCCATATATAAAGGAGCAGGGGAAGGTGCGGCCGGCCAGGAGGAGGGCGTGCCAGGAGGAGTCCTACTCCCACCGGGAGTAGGATTCCCCCCCTTTCCTAGTTGGACTAGGATTCGGGAGGGGAAAAGAGGAGAGAGAGAAGGAAGGGGGGGCGCCGCCCCCCTCTCCTTGTCCTATTCGGACTAGGGGGGAGGGGCGCGCGGCCCAGCCCTGGCCACCTCTCCTCTCTTCCACTAAAGCCCACTAAGGCCCATATACCTCCCGGGGGTTCCGGTAACCTCCCGGTACTCCGGTAAAATCCCGATTTCACCCGGAACACTTCCGATATCCAAATATAGGCTTCCAATATATCAATCTTTATGTCTCGACCATTTCGAGACTCCTCGTCATGTCTGTGATCACATCCGGGACTCCGAACAAACTTCGGTACATCAAAATGCATAAACTCATAATATAACTGTCATCAAAACCTTAAGCGTGCGGACCCTACGGGTTCGAGAACAATGTAGACATGACCGAGACACGTCTCCAGTCAATAACCAATAGCAGAACCTGGATGCTCATATTGGTTCCCACATATTCTACGAAGATCTTTATCGGTCAGACCGCATAACAACATACGGTGTTCCCTTTGTCATCGGTATGTTACTTGCCCGAGATTCGATCATCGGTATCTCAATACCTAGTTCAATCTCGTTACCGGCAAGTCTCTTTACTCGTTTCGTAATACATCATCTTGCAACTAACTCATTAGTTGTAATGCTTGCAAGGCTTATGTGATGTGCATTACCGAGAGGGCCCAGAGATACCTCTCCGACAATCGGAGTGACAAATCCTAATCTCGAAATACGCCAACCCAACATGTACCTTTGGAGACACCTGTAGAGCTCCTTTATAATCACCCAGTTACGTTGTGACATTTGGTAGCACACAAAGTGTTCCTCGGTAAACGGGAGTTGCATAATCTCATAGTCATAGGAACATGTATAAGTCATGAAGAAAGCAATAGCAACATACTAAACGATCGAGTGCTAAGCTAACGGAATGGGTCAAGTCAATCACATCATTCTCCTAATGATGTGATCCCGTTAATCAAATAACAACTCTTTGTCTATGCTTAGGAAACATAACCATCTTTGATTAATGAGCTAGTCAAGTAGAGGCATACTAGTGACACTCTGTTCGTCTATGTATTCACACATGTATTATGTTTCCGGTTAATACAATTCTAGCATGAATAATAAACATTTATCATGAAATAAGGAAATAAATAATAACTTTATTATTGCCTCTAGGGCATATTTCCTTCAGTCTCCCACTTGCACTAGAGTCAATAATCTAGTTCACATTGCCATGTGATTTAGCACCAATAGTTCACATCATTATGTGACCAACACGCAAAGGGTTTACTAGAGTCAATAATCTAGTTCACATCGCTATGTGATTAACACCCAAAGAGTACTAAGGTGTGATCATGTTTTGCCTGTGAGAGAAGTTTAGTCAACGGGTCTGCTATATTCAGATCCGTATGTATTTTGTAAATTTCTATGTCAACAATGCTCTGCACGGAGCTACTATAGCTAATTGCTCCCACTTTCAATATGTATCCAGATTGAGACTTAGAGTCATCTAGATCAGTGTCAAAATTTGCATCGACGTAACCCTTTACGACGAACCTTTTTGTCATGTCCATAATCGAGAAATATATCCTTATTCCACTAAGGATAATTTTGACCGCTGTCCAGTGATCTACTCCTAGATCACTATTGTACTCCCTTGCCAAAATCAGTGTAGGGTATACAATAGATCAGGTACACAGCATGGCATACTTTATAGAACCTATGGCTGAGGCATAGGGAATGATTTTCATTCTCTTTCTATCTTCTGCCGTGGTCGGGCTTTGAGTCTTACTCAATTTCACACCTTGTAACACAGCCAAGAACTCTTTTCTTTGACTGTTCCATTTTGAACTGCTTCAAAATCTTGTCAAGGTATGTACTCATTGAAAAAACTTATCAAGCGTCTTGATCTATCTCTATAGATCTTGATGCTCAATATGTAAGCAGCTTCACCGAGGCCTTTTTTTTTGAAAAAATCCTTTCAAACACTCCTTTATGCTTTGCAGAATAATTCTACATTATTTCCAATCAAGAATACGTCATACACATATACTTATCAGAAATGTTGTAGTGCTCCCACTCACTTTCTTGTAAATACAGGCTTCACCGCAAGTCTGTATAAAACTATATGCTTTGATCAACTTATCAAAGCGTATATTCCAACTCCGAGATGCTTGCACTAGTCCATAGATGGATCGCTGGAGCTTGCATATTTTGTTAGCACCTTTAGGATTAACAAAACCTTCTGGTTGCATCATATACAACTCTTCTTTAAATCCATTAAGGAATGTAGTTTTGTTTATCCATTTGCCAGATTTCATAAAAATGCAGCAATTGCTAACATGATTTGGACAGACTTAAGCATCGCTACGAGTGAGAAAATTTCATCATAGTCAACACCTTGAACTTTGTCAAAAACCTTTTTCGACAAGTCTAGCTTTGTAGATAGTAACACTACTATCAGCGCCCGTCTTCCTCTTGAAGATCCATTTATTTTCTATGGCTTGCCGATCATCGGGCAAATCCATCAAAGTCCATACTTTGTTCTCATACATGGATCATATCTCAGATTTCATGGCCTCAAACCATTTCGCGGAATCTGGGCTCATCATCGCTTCCTCATAGTTCGCAAGTTCGTCATGGTCTAGTAACATGACTTCCAGAATAGGATTACCGTACCACTCTGGTGCGGATCTCACTCTGGTTTACCTATGAGATTCGGTAGTAACTTGATCTGAAGTTACATGATCATCATCATTAGCTTCCTTACTAATTGGTGTAGTAGTCACAAGAACAGATTTCTGTGATGAACTACTTTCCAATAAGGGAGCAGGTACAGTTACCTCATCAAGTTCTACTTTCCCCCCACTCACTTCTTTCGAGAGAAATTCCTTCTCTAGAAAGGATCCATTCAAAGCAACGAATATCTTGCCTTCGGATCTGTGATAGAAGGTGTACCCAACATTTTCTTTTTGGGTATCCCATGAAGACGCACTTCTCCGATTTGGGTTTGAGCTTATCAGGTTGAAACTTTTTCACATAAGCATTGCAACCTCAAACTTTAAGAAACGACAACTTAGGTTTCTTGCCAAACCATAGTTCATACGGTGTCATTTCAACGGATTTAGATGGTGCCCTATTTAACGTGAATGCAGCTGTCTCTAATGCATAATCCCAAAACGACAGTGGTAGATTGGTAAGAGACATCATAGTTCGCACCATATCTAATAAAGTATGGTTATGACGTTCGGACACACCATTATGCTGTGGTATTCCAGGTGGCGTGAGTAGTGAAACTATTTCACATTGTTTTTAACTGAAGGCCAAACTCGTAACTCAAATATTTTACTTCTGCGATCATATCGTAGAAACTTTTTATTTTAGTTACGATGATTCTCCACTTCACTCTGAAATTCTTTGGACTTTTCAAATGTTTCAAACTTGTGTTTCATCAAGTAGATATACCCATATCTGCTCAAATCATCTATGAAGGTAAGAAAATAATGATACCCGCCGTGAGCCTCAATACTCATTGGATCACATACATCAGTATGTATTATTTCCAATAAGTCAGTTGCTCGCTCCATTGTTCCGGAGAACGGAGTCTTAGTCATCTTGCCCATAAGGCATGGTTCGCAAGCATCAAGTGATTCATAATCAAGTGATTCCAAAATCCCATCAGCATGGAGTTTCTTCATGCGCTTTACACCAATATGACCTAAACGGCAGTGCCACAAATAAGTTGCATTATCATTATTAACTTTGCATCTTTTGTCTTCAATATTATGAATATGTGTATCACTACGATCGAGATCCAATGAACCATTTTCATTGGGTGTGTAACCATATAAGGTTTTATTCATGTAAACAGAACAACAATTATTGTCTAACTTAAATGAATAACCGTATTGCAATAAACATGATCAAATCATATTCATGCTCAACGCAAACACCAAATAACACTTATTTAGGTTCAACACTAATCCCGAAATTATAGGGAGTGTGCGATGATGATCATATCAATCTTGGAACCACTTCCAACACACATCGTCACTTCACCCTTAACTAGTCTCTGTTTATTCTGCAACTCCCGTTTCGAGCTACTAATCTTAGCAACTGAACTAGTATCAAATACTGAGGGGTTGCTATAAACACTAGTAAAGTACACATCAATAACATGTATATCAAATATACTTATGTTCACTTTGTCATCCTTCTTATCCGCCAATCACTTGGGGTAGTTCCGCTTCCAGTGACCAGTCTCTTTGCAGTAGAAGCACTTAGTCTCAGGCTTAGGACCAGACTTGGGCTTCTTCACTTGAGCAGCAACTTGCTTGTTGTTCTTCTTGAAGTTCCCCTTCTTCCCTCTGCCCTTTTCTTGAAACTAGTGGTCTTGTCTACCATCAACACTTGATGTTTTTCTCGATTTCTACCTTCGTCAATTTCAGCATTACGAAGAGCTTGGGAATCGTTTCCGTTATCCCTTGCATATTATAGTTCATCACGAAGTTCTACTAACTTGGTGATGGTGACTAGAGAATTCTGTCAATCACTATCTTATCTGGAAGATTAACTCCCACTTCATTCAAGCAATTGTAGTACCCAGACAATCTGAGCACATGCTCACTAGTTGAGCGATTCTCCTCCATCTTTTAGCTACAGAACTTGTTGGAGACTTCATATCTCTCAACTCGGGTATTTGCTTGAAATATTAACTTCAACTCCTGGAACATCTCATATGGTCCATGACGTTCAAAACGTCTTTGAAGTCCCGATTCTAAGCCATTAAGCATGGTGCACTAAACTATCAAGTAGTCATCATATTGAGCTAGCCAAATGTTCATAACGTCTGCATCTGCTCCTGCAATAGGTCTGTCACCTAGCGGTGCATCAAGGACATAATTCTTCTGTGCAGCAATGAGGATAAACCTCAGATCACGGATCCAATCCGCATCATTGCTACTAACATCTTTCAACACAATTTTCTCTAGGAACATATCAAAATAAACACAGGGAAGCAACAACGCGAGCTATTGATCTACAACATAATTTGCAAAATACTACCAGGACTAAGTTCATGATAAATTTAAAGTTCAATTAATCATATTACTTAAGAACTCCCACTTAGAAAGACATCCCTCTAATCTTCTAAGTGATCACGTGATCCAAATCAACTAAACCATGTCCGATCATCACGTGAGATGGAGTAGTTTCAATGGTGAACATCACTATGTTGATCATATCTACTATATGATTCACGCTCGACCTTTCGGTCTCCGTGTTCCGAGGCCATATCTGTATATGCTTGGCTCGTCAAGTATAACCTGAGTATTCCGCGTGTGCAACTGTTTTGCACCCGTTGTATTTGAACGTAGAGCCTATCACACCCGATCATCACGTGGTGTCTCAGCACGAAGAACTTTCGCAATGGTGCATACTCAGGGAGAACACTTCTTGATAATTAGTGAGAGATCATCTTAAAATGCTACCGTCAATCAAAGCAAGATAAGATGCATAAAGGATAAACATCACATGCAATCAATATAAGTGATATGATATGGCCATCATCATCTTGTGCTTGTGATCTCCGTCTTCGAAGCACCGTCGTGATCACCATCGTCACCGGCGCGACACCTTGATCACCATCATCGCATCGTTGTCGTCTCGCCAATCTTATGCTTCCAGGACTATCGCTACCGCTTAGTGATAAAGTAAAGCATTACAGCGCAATTGCATTGCATACAATAAAGCGACAACCATATGGCTCCTGCCAGTTGCCGATAACTTGGTTACAAAACATGATCATCTCATACAGTAAAATTTAGCATCATGTCTTGACCATATCACATCACAACATGCCCTGCAAAAACAAGTTAGACGTCCTCTACTTTGTTGTTGCAAGTTTTACGTGGCTGCTACGGGCTTAAGCAAGAACCAATCTTACCTACGCATCAAAACCACAACGATAGTTTGTCAAATTGGTGCTGTTTTAACCTTCGCAAGGACCGGGCATAGCCACACTTGGTTCAACTAAAGTTGGAGAAACTGTCACCCGCTAGCCACCTTTGTGCAAAGCACGTCGGGAGAACCGGTCTCGCGTAAGCGTACGCGTAATGTCGGTCCGGGCCGCTTCGTCCAACAATACCGCCGAATCAAAGTATGACATGCTGGTAAGCAGTATGACTTATATCGCCCAAAACTCACTTGTGTTCTACTCGTGCATATAACATCAACACATAAAACCTAGGCTCGGATGCCACTGTTAGGGAACGTAGTAATTTCAAAAAAATTCCTACGCACACGCAAGATCATGGTGATGCATAGCAACAAGAGGGGAGAGTGTGATCTATGTACCCTTGTAGACCGACAGCGGAAGCTTTAGCACAACGCGGTTGATGTAGTTGTACGTCTTCACGGCCCGACCGATCAAGCACCGAAACTACGGCACCTCCGAGTTTTAGCACACGTTCAGCTCGATGACGATCCCCGGACTCCGATCCAGCAAAGTGTCGTGGAAGAGTTCCGTTAGCATGACGGCGTGGTGACGATCTTGATGTTCAACTGTCGCAGGGCTTCGCCTAAGCACCGCTACAATATTATCGAGGATTATGGTGGAAGGGGCACCGCACACGGCTAAGAATATGATCACGTGGATCAACTTGTGTGTCTATGGGTGCTCCCTGCCCCCGTATATAAAGGAGCAGGGGAAGGTGCGGCCGGCCAGGAGGAGGGCGTGCCAGGAGGAGTCCTACTCCCACCGGGAGTAGGATTCCCCCCCCTTTCCTAGTTGGAATAGGATTCGGGAGGGGAAAAGAGGAGAGAGAGAAGGAAGGGGGCGCCGCCCCCCTCTCCTTGTCCTATTCGGACTAGGGGGGAGGGGCGCACGGCCCAGCCCTGGCCACCTCTCCTCTCTTCCACTAAAGCCCACTAAGGCCCATATACCTCCCGGGGGGTTCCGATAACCTCCTGGTACTCCGGTAAAATTCCGATTTCACCCGGAACACTTCCGATATCCAAATATAGGATTCCAATATATCAATCTTTATGTCTCGACCATTTCGAGACTCCTCGTCATGTCTGTGATCACATCCGGGACTCCGAACAAACTTTGGTACATCAAAATGCATAAACTCATAATATAACTGTCATCAAAACCTTAAGCGTGCTGATCCTACGGGTTCGAGAACAATGTAGACATGACCGAGACACGTCTCCGGTCAATAACCAATAGCGGAACCTGGATGCTCATATGGGTTCCCACATATTCTACGAAGATCTTTATCGGTCAGACCGCATAACAACATACATTGTTCCCTTTGTCATCGGTATGTTACTTGCCCGAGATTCGATCGTCGGTATCTCAATACCTAGTTCAATCTCGTTACCGGCAAGTCTCTTTACTCGTTTCGTAATACATCATCTTGCAACTAACTCATTAGTTGTAATGCTTGCAAGGCTTATGTGATGTGCATTACCAAGAGGGCCCAGAGATACCTCTCCGACAATCGGAGTGACAAATCCTAATCTCGAAATACGCCAACCCAACATGTATCTTTGGAGACACCTGTAGAGCTCCTTTATAATCACCCAGTTATGTTGTGACGTTTGGTAGCACACAAAGTGTTCCTCCTGTAAATGGGAGTTGCATAATCTCATAGTCATATGAACATGTATAAGTCATGAAGAAAGCAATAGCAACATACTAAACGATCGAGTGCTAAGCTAATGGAATGGGTCAAGTCAATCATATCATTCTCCTAATGATGTGATCCCGTTAATCAAATAACAACTCTTTGTCCATGGTTAGGAAACATAACCATCTTTGATTAATGAGCTAGTCTAGTAGAGGCATACTAGTGACACCCTGTTTGTCTATGTATTCATTCATGTATTATGTTTCCGGTTAATACAATTCTAGCATGAATAATAAACATTTATCATGAAATAAGGAAATAAATAATAACTTTATTATTGCCTCTAGGGCATATTTCCTTCAGGATTAACTATCCGACTCCGCTGCCCGAAGACCAACAAACCCCACTTCTGACGAAGATGTTGTTTCCGGCACCTTATGATGTGCCGGAGAAGAAGGCCAAGAAAACGGCCAAGGGGGCCCGGGGTGGCCTTCGCCAAAAAGGCGCTTCGGACGTGACGTCCGAAGATGAGACTCACTCTTCGGCCGCCTAAGACGACGAGGAGGAAGAGGAAGAAAGCGACTCCCCCCTGGGGGGGAGGAAGAAAAGGGGGGCCTCCCCAAATTTGGAGGCGAAGGTGCCCAAGAGGGGGAAGGGCTCCCTTGCGGATAACTCCGCGTGGGATGTCGATAGCAGTCGGAAGCGAATGCCCAGGACCAAGCCTCGGGCCGCCTCGTAAGTATAAAAAACCTTATGCGCGTCCAAATGCCTGGCCTTTCCATTTTGTAATATTAATATGTTTAAATTATGCCATCACAGTCCGGCCCGCGACAGCTCCCCATGATCCTCGACAGAGGGTTCGCTAGATTCAAAGGAGATGGCTAGCATGTCACGCCGCCCACTCACTCTGTCTCGGCCAAGGGTGATGACGAGGTGGTGTCCCAAAGGACCTTCCCAGACCGGGGGCAGGTTCCGGAGGCGCCAGAAGGCAAAACCCCCGTCGCCGGACACCAGGGAGAATCAATCCCCATGGAGACTGGTGGGGAGGGTCGTATTCCGTTCGGCCCTCAGCCGGACTCAATTCCGGAGACCGATGCGGCTCCGGAATCCTGCACGCAACCTTCTTCGAAAGAAGGGCGGATGCCTATTCCGCCGGTGACCCCTGTCCAACCAGGGGCATCGGACAATTTGCTGGAAGCGTTGCGAGGCGCTTCTGTTGTGGATGAGCACGGTGTCCTTATGGGCATGGTAATTTAAAGGGTTTAGTCCGCCAAGAGCGGACTAACCGAAGCCTACAACAGCCTGCTGATAGGTTTTGAGGTAAGCGATGCAAAAAAGAGAAAATCCCAATGTAGACAGTAGCCCCTGAGACACTGTCCGGTGTTCGGCAAGGAAAAGTCGGACAGAGGATCAATCTCCTATTGCAGGAAACTAACTAAATTTTTCTGAAATGTAAACACAGGTGTCGCTGTTGGTTGCAGCCTTGCATACTGCTGAAGTCTCCGGACTGAAGCAGAAACTGACGGAGGCCGAGGAGGAGCTGGGCCAGGTGAACAGGCAGCTCCAGGAAAAACAAGGTAAGTAATAACCTGTTATGTATTCGAAAAAAGGTAAAATGATATGCAGTGACCGAAATGCCATGATGTGTACAGAGGCGACGACCGAGGTCGAGGCCCTGAAAAAGGCCCTGGCCGAAGCCGAAGGGAAGGCTGTCAAGGAGCAGGCCGCTTGGAAGAAGCTCAAGGCCCGAGTCAACAAGGTCCAACAGGAGCTCGAGGACGCGGTGAAGAAGTGCGAGGCCTTGGAGCGCGATGCGTCGGTTCAAGATACCGAACTCGCCAAGGCTCGTCAAAATGCGGAGTGATAACCCACAAGTATAGGGGATCGCAACATCTTTCGAGGGTCAACAGGGGGCCCACGAGGTAGGGGGCGTGCCCTAGGGGGGGCGCCCCCACCCTCGTGGAAAGGGTGTGGGCCCCCTGGTCTTCATATTTGGCGAGGATTTTTTATTATTTTTTCTAAGACCTTCCGTGGAGTTTCAAGTCATTCCGAGAATATTTGTTTTCTGCACATAAAACAACACCATGGTAATTCTGCTGAAAACAACGTCAGTCCGGGTTAGTTCCATTCAAATCATACAAGATAGAGTCCAAAACAAGGGCAAAAGTATTTGGAAAAGTAGATACTATGGAGACGTATCAACTCCCCCAAGCTTAAACCCTTGCTTGTCCTCAAGCACTTCAGTTGACAAACTGAAAGAAAGAAAGAAAAACTTTTACAAACTCTGTTTGCTCTTGTTGTTATAACTATGTCAAGCCAGCATTCAAGTTTTCAGCATAGATCATAACTAACCACATTTGCAATAATTCTCAGGTCTCATCATTACTCATATCAATAGCATAATCAGCTAGCAAGTCATAATAATAAATCTTGGATGACAACACTTTCTCAAAACAATCATAATATGATATAACAAGATGGTATCTCGCTAGTCCTTTCTGAGACCGCAAAACATAAATGCAGAGCACCTTTAAAGATCAAGGACTGACTAGACATTGTAATTCATGGTAAAAGAGATCCAATCATAGTCATACCCAATATAAATTAACAGGGATGAATGCAAATGACGACTGTGCTCTCCAGCTAGTGCTTTTTAATAAGAGGGTGATGACTCAACATAAAAGTAAATGGATAGGCCCTTCGCAGAGGGAAGCAGGGATTTGTAGAGATGCCAGAGCTCGGTTTTGAAATAGAGATAAATTGTATTTTGAGCGGTATACTTTCATTGTCAACGTAACAACTAAGAGATGGCGATATCTTCCATGCTACACACATTATAGGCGGTTCCCAAACAGAATGGTAAAGTTTATACCCCCTCCACACTACAACAAAACTGCATGTAGAGACGTCATATTCCAAAGCTAGAGACGCGTTATTTCATCTCTAGGCAACCATAGAGTCGATTTAGTAAAGCGTCTTTGGAGCGTCTCCCCACGGACCGTCTCAAAATATATAGACACGCTGGCTAAGCGTCTGTACATGGCATGGGACGCTATATTGGGACGTTGTAAGGCGTCTCTAGATATGACACGCTATATTTGGACGTTCAAAAGCGTCTTTAGACATGTAGAGTCACTGTGCTACGTCCGCTCGTACGTCTCTACTAACAGGGCCATTTCAATGGTCATAGGCCCTAGGCCCATTCCTATACACGCTATGTACAAACGTTATATTCGTCTCTAAATATACAAATGAATTTTTTTAACCACGTAATATTTTATTTTAAATAATATTTGATTCATTCCAAATTTGTAGTTTGCCATTTCAAATCCAGTAACTTTATCATGCCATATGCTTGTGCAGAATGGTCAACAAGTATTGATATATAAAAGCATCCACCATATCACCAATCACATTCATGAACAACAAATATCATTATATGAAGGGATCCACCCATATCACCAATTGTATCCACAACAATCCCATTCGCACAATTTCAATTAGTAGGAACAAACACTTTTGGTTCACAACTGAACCAAATCAGATCTTCATAAAAATATGCAAATAATTAAGAAGAGATCATAGAAACTAGAACTAAGTTTTCCTACAAATCTAAAATCTTTATATAATACATAATACTTGTCCATCTAAAGACTAATTCTTCTATAGTTGCTCCTGGCTCCTGCAATGCACTCCTTTTCTAAATCTTGAGCTACCCTGAAAAAGAAAGATAACAGAGAAAAATTTAGAACATAGCTTGAAGACTAGTGTGAGAAGAAATGTACTTTGATGATGTACCATACCATTGTTTGGTGGCTTGTTTTGAGGTTGTGCAGGAGTGGTTAATTTTGGTTTTTTTACCTAAAAATCACAAAAATCCTTCATAAATAAAAAGCCTTAAGCATACACATTGGAAAATAGGATGATTGCATGCAAGTGTACTTACATGTGATAGAGGCCATGCAATAACATGACCAATAGCATCCCTTACTGTTTGTAATTGTCCATATGGTCTAACCAGTATCTGATCTCAAAGTTTTGAAGCAACACAAATAGAAGCTGCTACATATTGCTCTCCAAGCATGTTTCCTCCAACCACATATGTTTTATCTCTACTCACTAAAGTTCCTTCGGCCACAAATTTATCTTTGCTTCTCGGGTTCAACGAAACCAAGAAAACTTTCATTTTATCCTATTTTTCAAGAAATGAAACATTCATTATCACAAACCATGGAAGATTTCACTTTACACATAAAGGGACGATTGCACATGGAATTACACCATCTAACAATTCTAACCATTGTCTATATATATATATATATATATATATATATATATATATATATATATATATATATATATATATATATATATATATATATATATATATAGCACATATGCCCGTGCGTTGCAACGTGAGAAAAAATTAACGTGTAACTAAATTTGGTGAGAAATAGCTTCTGAACGCTTCTAAATCTAAATACATATAATGTGTTGGAAGTGCCCTTAGACAAATCTGTATTTAATATCTCTATGCACTATTTTTCCTTTCATTAAAACCTAGGAGATTTCATCTTGGCATGTCATGAACTCATGAATCCAGATAATTTTGCCCAAAACCGTGCACACAGATTTGATGGCTTTCTGCCTCCATGCCTCCTCATCTGGTTAATGGTTCTCAAATCAGCTTGCTGATTACGTAGCAAGTTAAGACGTATATCAACTGACACGACTCGATGTAAGAAAGCAAGGTGGGATTATTGATGTTTTCTCAGACAGCGGATTTAGCTAAAACTGAGCTGCCTTCAATCCATCAGCAGGGCTGCTATCGCTAAAAAAAGGCCTGGTTGCCCCCAATCACAATCGGCTGGGCTGCTACCGCTAAAAAAAGGCCTGGTTGCCTCCAATCACAATCGGCTCAGGAAAAAAATAATCTGGGCTGCTGCCGCTAGAGGGGCTGCCCGATCGTTGCCTCGTTCCTTGCCTGGTTGGCTTGAGTCGTCGGTTTCCCATCGGTTTAAACTGGGCGAGTAAAGAGGCAGGATAACAAACGACAAACGGAATTTGACGTAAATAACCAGGGACAAAAATCAAAGCGGCAGACTAAATCAAACCAAGAATGTCACGTCCCTTTAATAGTGGGTATATATATACCTGCTTAGTGATATGATGAAATTGTACACTTGGTTCAGGACCACCTTGCTTGGTCTCATTGTTATTTTCAGCATGACCATTCTTTGCTTCAGGACCATCATGTGCTTTCTACAATTGAGGTTCAGTTTAGTTGTAAGTAAAGTTATAGAAAACATAGACCTTGTTTGATAACACAACAGAAATTTATGCGCGCATGCACACACTTTAGCAATTGTGTGCTCATGTGGTGAAGATAAACTAGTGCAACCCTCTTTGGTTCTTGCGCAATTGCTAGGATGCAATTCTTGGTTAGTCTTGTTCGGTAAAGTTGATTCTGCACACCCTTGATTTATCCTATCATTTTTTTCAGTGTGCGCTTTCTACAGTTGAGGTTTAGTTCAGTTGTAAGTGAACATACACAAAACATAGACATTGTTTGACAAAGAATCAGAAGTTTATGCATACAGACACACCTTAGAAACCATGTGTGGTAAAGATGAACCAGTGCAATCCTCTTTGGTTCTTGAAGAAAAGCTAGGATGCAATTCCTGGGCAGTAATCTGCTTATCCAGCAAAGTTAATTCTGCACTTCCTTCATTGGTGTAACCGTCTTTGGTTGATTCAGTGCGGCCTTGATTGTCCTTATCAAACATTTCAATGCGTGCCTTCTACATTTGAGGTTCAGTTCAATACGACATAAACATACAGAATCATAGGCATTGGTTGATAATGAAGTAAAAAAAAATATGCGCACACACCTTAGCAACCATGTGTGGTAAAGATAAACCAGTGTAACCCTCTTTGGTTCTCACAAAAAAACTATGATGCAATTCTTGGGTAGTGATCTACTTGTCTGGCAAAGTTGATTCTCCACTTCCTTGATTGGCCCTATGAAACTTTTCAATGTGTGCTTTCTACAATTGAGGTTCAGTTCAGTTATAAGTAAACTTATACAAAACATAGGTATTTTTTAATAACAAAGCAGAAATTTATGCACACACCTTAGCAACCATTTTTTCTTGTGGTAACGATAAACCGGTGTAACACTCTTTGGTTCGTGCACAATCACTAGGATGTAGTTCCTACAACTTATGATGAACAATTGTTTAAGTATGAGAATGAAGTAGAATATTTATTAGTGAAGAAACTATTACATCACCTGGATAGCACTCAATGGAGCATATTCTTCAGCTTCGTTATGTGATTCATTTGGGAGGTCACTGCCAACAACTCTTTCGTTGAGATCAACCTGAAACAAGAACATGATAATAGTATATTAATACTCATATTTTTATCTTTGCAGAAAGAGGTGTGGTTTAGATACTAACTTCATCACTTCTCACGGTTACAAATTCATTTCTCAAATCCTCTGTGGGGAATTTTCGCTTCAGGAAAGAACGGATCATAGCCAACTCATCTGTCACATTTTCTACATTATCACCTAGTGCCCGCAGTCTAAATTGAACATTTCCTTCTTTCTCGGGATGCTGAACAAAAGTCAGTCCCTGAGAAACTTTTATTTCGCTCCAATACTTGTCACCATAATACCCTCTTTTTTGCCTCTTCCCCATGCACGCTTTTAAATACTTCTCTATAATCACTAAATGAAAGGTTCCCATTGTTATCTTTCTTTCTTTCTTCCAGTTTCTCCTATTGAAATAAATACAAAACATCTCATTATACTAAGTAGTTTTAAATTAAAGCCTTTACTTTAATCACAAGTAGAAGTATACCATCACTATCTTTGTATTCGCATTTTTGTATTCACCGTCCTTCTTCTGCTTATGAGCTTCATCCCATAGTTCAATCTTGCTAACCTTTCGATTGCTCTTAATTTCCTGTTCAACAAAGTAAATTAGAATGTTTGTTAGTGTTTCTGTTAGAACATGTTCAGTTTTCTTCACTAACAAAACTTTTCTGAGTCATCTTTAGAAAGAAAAAGTTTGACCATCTCTTTTCTGAGCCTAGCATGGCTTTTTCTCCCGGTTGTATGTGGATTCTTCTGCTTCTTTACACACTCGGTGTTCTTTTCGCATAATTTCTAGGAAAACAACACATCTAGTCAATATTAATGTCACCAAACTAGTTATGTACGCCAGATTAAGTATGAGAATATAACACATTACCATGTGTGAATCCTGGCACCAAAACCCAACAAGAGTATCCCATTGATGTGCATTAACACCTTTGGGAACACCTGCTACAATTTCAGCCAAAGACTTCTTCTCACGCTTGAAATATTTACTTTTCAAATGAGACTTATACACTCTCCATCTTTTGTTAATATTCAATAGGATCCAGTCTCTTGTAAGTTGTCTAGTCTCATTGGGGTAGATAAATTTCTCCTTCAAATATTAAAACTGACAATCAGCAATGTGAAATGAACAGCCTTGAACGGTGCTATAAATTTTTTACCTCCACATCTGTGATCATCTGCCCATGTTTTTGTAGAAACAATTCATTGTCCCATCTTGGAATATGCAATGGTGCAAATGTTGAGTTTTCTGCAAGCCAGGTAAGATGTTGACCTAGAATGGCAGCCGACCTTCCATTTGGAATTCCACTTCTGTCAGTCTCCACAATTATCTTGCCCCCACGTAATTCCGGCAAATTTTTACCTCGGAATTCCCCTATAATCTGTCGCACATCTCCATTTGGCCCTGCATGCAAGAGTATCACAATGGCATATAACTGGACCATATACATCACACTAGATATGTGTTTGAAAAAGAAAATTGAGCTTACAAATTATTTTAATTTGCCGAGTAGATTCAGGAGGCTTTTTTGGTACTAGATCATCAATCTCTGGAGGGCCTTGTAAATTTTCTTCATCTGATTGTACACTTTCAGAAGCTTGCTCTGGGATGTTTAGGCTTCGAAGCCGTCGAGGTATCCTCGACATGATATATTTACCAAACAATGTTAAAATCATATGTTAAGGTCAAGCATCGAAGCATATGTCAAGGTCATGCATATGATTTCACAAATTTCTTGGAACCAAACAGCCTTACGCACAAACCAAAGACTCAAAATTACTGCATTATGTGTGTGTGTTTCATAAATCAGTTACCAAGTAACTCAATTCTTGTGTTTGCCTCACAAAAGATATGTAAGAAAAGTTATCTTCCAAATGCTAATAACATAACACTGCCAACAAACTCACGTAGTTGGTATAGTCCTAAATAGAAACAGCAATGTCACAGACGGCCCAATCCAGTTTATCTTACGTTTGCTAGATAACTAGCCTCTTTCTGCTATACAACTTTTTTAAATAGAAACTAGTTGTAGCAAATGGTATATGTTGGACAAGAGGGGAAGGCAGAGGGTGGACAGGGTGGGCCGCTGCCCACCCTGAGATTTTGGTTTGATCTATATACCATAGGAGAACAGAGATGGATCTGAGAAAAAAATAAAACAGAGCCCAACTAGCAGCTAGCAGACCTAACCAGCGTCGAACTGGACACTGTGGAGACGTGCAGAAGCCGACCGCCCATCCCATTATCTTTAGTACGCACATCCCAATCCCCATTCCCAATATCTAATTGAAATCATTATTAATTAGGAGCTGCTGTGTTTATAAGTATATTTCCCTAAAAAAGTATATTCAACTGAAAAAATTGGCACTGTATGGCCTATTTGTTGTAAAAATATCCAGCCAAATCTCTGTTTGCATGACATATTTGTTGTCAATTTTTTTTATAGACGGACCACCCTGTTTCGAAATCTTAGATCCGCCACTGTGTTGGACTCCAGTGGAATAAGGTGATCTTGCCGTAAATATGACCCATACACGCGTGTAACTGAAAAGGCACCCAAAAATCACTTCAGAACTTACTGTAACACACATAGCAACATACAAACCTGTAACAACAATCTTTTAGTGCAAAATCTAAGAGCTGCTGATTGAAACCTCCCTTCAGCTAAGATGCAAGAATCAAAACTAAAAAATAGTGGGACTGCACTAAGATGAGGTAGGAAATAGGACAGACTAAAAATACTACAAAATAGCAGAATACATTGCAGCCTGTGCAACCAAGCACTCATGTTTTATACTCCAGCGTAAATGGAATGTGAGGTTATTTGGCCAATCTATCTAACACCACTTGTACTACTTTTGATTTTTAACATACAAATTTTGATTGGACCAAACAGTTGCTCACATATTTTAAAGAAAATCTGTCAGAATTGATTTCTAGGCAAGCAAGCAATTCAACAAACACTTAGAGTGCATTTCCTACATGAAGGAAGTAAGGAGACGAAGGAGAAGAGGATCAAGATTTGAGATGCATAAATGAAGGAGCCACTTCGGTTGATTTAATGGTAAAATTGTTGGGGCAATGGGATTCAAGGGATCACCCGCTTGACGTGGTGGAGGCGAGAGCTGCTTGCTGGGCGGCGTACCGATGGACAAATGGCGCAGCTTCGTGTGAAGGCTGAGATCGGCTCGGATGCGGCTTCGTGGCGGTGAGGATGAAGTCGGGAGGAGCACGACTTCGTGATGGTGAGGACGACGGACGCCGACGAGGCTCCGACTAGCGACCTTGTTGATAGAGGAAGAAGGGAGTCGTCGGCGGGCGTAGCTAGCGGCGGAGGGCAGCCCTTGATGATGAGGCTGCCACCGCGCGGTGTGCGGGAATGGCGGCGCGCGGGTTCATGATGCCGGGCAGATTGGAATCGGGAAGTTGGATCATGGGGAGGTGGGGAAGATGGTGGGGAGGAAAAATAGCAGAGACGCGCGAAGTCTTTCCCGCGGTAAAGAAAATATGTGTAGCGCCAAATTTTGTTAAGAAAAAATATTCCGGGAAGGCTAAAATTAATTAAGTGTGAATAGTTTGGGAGCTCTAAGTAATCACATATATGGATGTGTTAAAAAACACATATATTGATAAATAAATTTTTTAGGTGTATCCTTTATTGGATAATCCTTATGCTTTGTTCTTTTTTCAAAAAAATATCAAATTTCATTGGGTAATATACGTATCCAAGTAATATCGATATAGCTTAATAAAAAACAATAAAGGCAGTGGTAGATCAAAGTTGAGCTTGGCCCTCCTCCGTGCGCTGCCATGTCGACCGCTGACGCCGCACTGGCGTGCCATCCCTTCAACTAGCCCATGTCAGCGACGGAACGGCGGCACGCAACGACTCCTCCAAGCTGATCTAGACCAGCTGGTCACTGATGTAGTGTCGGCATCTTCGCGGTGTCGGTGTCCGATGTGGCAAACGTGGCCCAAATTGTGCCACTCCTGCCGCTCCTCCTGTGCCACCCTCTTGGCCGACGTCAGGGTGCTGCATGACGATGTGTCGTCGCCATGTCGAGGTAATGGAGGAGGCGCCCGGGAGGACTCCTCCTCCTTCACGACCTTGTCACACCAGTTGCGACGCAGCGGTGATGCCAGTCGGTTGAAACGGTCAAACGTGTTGCGTGAGGGGGTGGCTCCTCTTTGACACAACATCCGGTTTGGTCTCAGCAGTTTCATCAGAGGGGAGGGGCTCCTCCTCAACATTTTCCCGTGTTCATTTACGCTTGTAGCTATGATCAACGTAGTACCTCACTTGAAGCACCGCGCTGCCACTCATTTCTAGCATCTCATGCCGCCGGTCGTAGTCCACACCCAACTCCGGTTGGAGCAAATATGCAGTTGGTCCGAAATAAACCTGCCACACCGATTCCTGCAAATCGTGTGGCTGGCTCGAGCGTCCAGCAGGGCCACCGTCACCATTTCCAGCTCTCGGCATCGCCGGTTGCAGCATCTCACGCCATGGTGTTTTTGTTATAAATGATCGGCCCAACTAAGGCACAAGCGCGAACCTCCCTCTTGCTCCCGGGTTTCGAGGCCCCCAAAATCTTCCTTGGTTGGGCTGTAGGAAGCATAAAGAAGCTTGTCAGATTTTTTAAGTCGGTTATCTTTATCTTGTTTAGGTTTATTTCGGTCAGGTTTACTAAGTTTTCCTGGGTTTTCCTTTTTTTCTTTTATCTTTTATTTTTTACCTTTTGTTTTAATTTTTATTTATTTTTCCTTTCTATTTTTTCTATTTCCCTTTCTTTCTTTCTTTTTCAAATTCTTGGAGTTCTTCCAAATTTGTGAACTTTTATTTAGAATTAAAGTTTTTTTAAGTTTGTGAACATTTTTTTCAAACCGTGAACATTTTTCAAATTCACAATAATTTCAAGTTCAAAAACATTTCTTGAATTTGTGAACTGTTCTCTAATTAGTGAAAAATTCCATTTTTTCGCAAAAAAGCTTTGAAACCATAAATCATTTTCAAATTCGCGAAACTTTTTCAAATACTCAAACTTTTTAAAGATCATGAATATTTTTTAAATTCATTCTTTTAGTTTGTGATTATATTTCATTGAATTGGTGAACTTTCTTAAAATTCATGAACATTTTCAGAAGGTGTGAACCTTTTTCAAATT
>NC_041380.1:58757297-58772913 GCF_002162155.2 Triticum dicoccoides | reverse complement strand
AAAGTCAATGGCCATATGTGGCCGTTCCCAGGATTTTAAAAATAACAAAAGAAATGTACTAGTTACTGTAACACTTCACTGATTTCATGAAATATCCCTTACTGCGTTTGATTTTTATGATTTTCCAGTTTCTCCATCTTTATTTAAATTTTTTCTGGTTAACTGGGATGTCAATCGTGCAAAGTCGATGTCATGCACTTGCAAAATATTATTGAAATATTTACTAGACTACTTTCATTTTCTATAAACTAGCACAAAGAAGCATCCAATTAGGACAAATTAACCTGAAGCACACTTCATCAGAAGGTTCCAAAATTTAGCAGTAGTACTGTCAGTGAAAGTTAAAAAACTGTTCAAAGAACTAAACGGACAGACATACAACTCATTCATAACAAAAGGGAACATACACATTAAAAAAGACCATAGGCTCGTTCATCACAGAGTAACATACATTCCGAAGAAGATCCACCCAGCTAGAATAATTATGTTGGAGTAATTCTACCTAGGAGCATGGATGACAATTGCTCAACCTATATCTTAGCTGCAGATAAGAAGCTAAAAACACAAAGACTACTCTGTTTCATCACCCATGTCAAAAATATCACGAGGTTTGAATTTCACCATGGTATTCCAGTTCTCACTTCTCGGATTTTGGATATAGAAGACCTGATCCACTTGGGAAGAAAATACAAAAGGTTCATCCTCTAACTTCTCCCCTGTATGTATTTTTCGGGAGAAGTTCACATGAGTGAATCCAAACTCATCTCTTATAATACCAGCTTTGTGATGAACATCATATCAATCACATTTAAAGAAGACCACCTTGTAATCTTTGTATGACAATTCGAAGATGTCAGATAACCGACCATAATAGGACACGCCATTTTCAGCAAGGTTCACGACACCACTATTTTGTGTCACGTGTCCTGTCTCGCGACTGATAGTATGAAACCTGAAACCATTAATTATATAGCCACTATAGCGCACCCCGCATTTGCTTGGTTTTACGGCTAATGCTCTTATCTTTTCTGTGATATCCAGTCCATCTTCTGGTATAACCTGTATGTAAGAGTGGTTACATTGAGTTCACATGGAACTACAGTTAAGGAACATGCTAAAGGTGAATTATACCTTTTGTTCCAACCAGTCAGCAAAGTGTCTACTAATCAAATCCTCATTGTCATCATCCGTCAAATTTAAGTTACCCGGTTTCCTCTTCTCTTGGTCCAGAAATTCTCTGTAATAATAAGACAAATAACATCATGATTTTTTGCAACTTGTGAAAAATAAAAGAAACAGGAGACAACATTGAAGCACACCTACGAAGATCATCAAGCTCATCAGAGTGTCGCAAGACATATCTATGTGCTTGAACTAGAAGCTGATCGTCCAACTGGCCTATAGTGACAGCCTTTCCAATTGGCTCACCAACACTATCAAACATGTACATGCCCTTTGTATTATCTGAAGGATCAGGGTTCCTAGATGTTCTTGTGAAACGTGTGGTTCCTTCTAGAAATCTTGAACAAAAGGTCAAGCATTCTTCAACAGTATATCCTTCAGCAATAGAACCTTCAGGATAAGCTCTATTGCGCACAAGTGACTTTAGCCAAACAAATGATCTGAACATCATAAAACAACAATGTTATATGCATAATGGAAAACAATAAATCAAATCATATACTTAGATGCACTGTGGAAAATAACAAATCAATCAAAGTAGCATACCTCTCTAGAGGGTACATCCACCTGTAATGCACCGGGCCACCAAGTTTAGCTTCTTCAACTAAATGCACCATTAAATGTACCATGACAGTAAAAAACGATGGAAGAAAAACCTTTTCCATATTACAAAGTGTCTTCACAATACTCTCTTGCAGTTTGTCAAGCTCAGAGACATCTAACACTTTGGAGCATAGCTTCTTGAAGAAATTAGCCAGCTCAACAACTATTGTCATGACATCTTTACTGGGATAACAGTGTAAAAGTGCCACAGGAAGGATGTCTTGTAGAATAACATGGCAGTCGTGGCTTTTGAGGCCAGTCAATGTCAATTCTTTCATGTTCACACACCTCGAAAAGTTTGATGCACAACCATCAGGTGTCCTACAATTCGTAACCACTGTACAAAGAATCTCCTTCTTTTCTTTATACATATTAAAAGGTGCATGCGGCAATTCAGTTTTACCCTTATCACCTTCATGAGGTTGAAGGCTAGATCGAATTCCAATTTCTCCTAAGTCAAGTCATGCATTAAGGCCATCCTTTGTTTTAGAATCAACATCCAGTAAGGTTCCAATTAAATTTTCAAAGACATTTTTCTCAATATGCATTACATCTAGATTGTGCCTTAACTTGTTGTGCTCCCAGTATTCCAAATCAAAGAATATCGACTTCTTTTTGAAACAATCCTCAGGCTTCTTTTCAGGTTTACGTGCGACGTTACCTGATTTCTTGTTAGGCGCTCTTTTACGCTTCTGTTTTTCAGAACCTTCAATTCCTTTTTCACTGTCTTTGCCCTTCTTTTTCCCTTTCCCTTTCTTTGCCGCAACAACCTTTTTTCCTAAGACAAACACTCTGCCCTACAACATTCTCAAAGCTGAGCTACCACTCATTGTTATAGGTGCAAGTTCCATCTCTTTGGTGTTATCAAACTCCTTCTTTCGTCTCCGAAATACATGATTCTGTGTTAGCCATCGGCGATGACCCATATAACAAAATTTCTTACTCTTCTTTAGCCAATATGATCTTGTGAAAGGACCACAAGACGGGCAAGCATATTTACCGCTCGTGCTCCACCCATAGAGGTAAGCTAATGCTGGAAAATCATTCAAAGTCCATAATAGTGCAGCTCAAAGAGAAAATTTCTCCTGGGTACATGAATCAAAAGTGTCCACACCCTTCCAAAGTTGTTGCAGCTCATCCACCAACGGCTGCAAATATACATCAATATCATTGCCAGGGGAACTTGGTCCAGGAATAATCATTGATAAAATTAGAGATGTTTGCTTCATGCAGATCCAAGGTGGTAGGTTGTATGGAATAAGCATCACTGGCCAAGTACTATGTTTTGCACTCATGAGTCGGAAAGGATTAAAGCCATCAGACCCAACGCCTAGCCGCGCATTACGGGGATCCTCAGCGAATTCAGGATATCTGGCATCAAGATCTTTCCAAGCCTCTCCATCAGCTGGACATCGCAGCAATCCATCTTTTGTACGACCCTCATCATGCCAACGCATGTCAGTTGATGTCTTGTTGGTTGCAAATAACCTTTGGAGCCTTGGAATCAATGGGAAATATCGCAACACCTTGGCTGGTTTCTTCTTCTTCTTCTTCTTCTTCTTCTTCTTCTTCTTCTTCTTTTTAGATTCAGTTGCCGAATCTTTCTTCTCATTTTCATTGGTAACCCAACGAGAGGCACCACACACATGGCAAGACTCCTGGTTAGCTCTTTTGCCTCTAAAAAGCATGCAGTCTCTTGGGCATGCATGAATTTTCTCATAGCCCAGCCCTAATCCGCGTATGCTTTTTTTCACCTCATAATATTTCTTGGGTAGGTTTATCTGAGGAAATGCAACCGATAATACACCAAGTAGCTGTGTGAATGATTCCTGTGACCATCCATGCAAGACTTTCATGTGATATAAAGTGACAAGAAATGACAACCTCGAATATGTTGCACATCCAGGGTATAAATCTGTGTTTGCTTCCTCGAGGAAACTAGCGTATATGTCTTGTTCTCTCATTGCATCATCATCTGCAGATGTTGTATTGACATTCTCAGCCATACCAGGTTCCAAGTTCTCAAATTCAGACTGAACACCATCTAGTTCCCCATCAGATGCGCTTGATAGTGATTGGAAGCTGTCAGCCATGGGGAAAATGGCACTTAAGAGCCCAGAAATGTCATGCAATCTTCTATTACTGCCTTCTACATCAGAATTCACTGGAAAACCCGGAATATGAAAATTGTTGTTGTTATTTGACATGGGAGCAAATGCAAATGACGGTGAATCATACTCTTCTCCATGGCAAACCCATTTTGTATAACCCTGAAGAATACCATCACATCTTAGGTGGGTTTTCACTTTGTCGTAATTCTGCGTTGCCTTATTTCCACAATTTACACAGGGACAGAGAATTTTATCACCGAGTGGAACATCATGGAAGGCAAAAGATAGAAATTGCTCGACACCTTATTTATAATCAGTAGTTGATCTTGGTTTACTCATCCAACCTCGATCCATTAGCCTTTGCTAGCTGTAGTAATGAAAACAAAATAGATCAGTTTATAATTTTCCATATGCTCTTTTACATTAAGCATAGGTTCATATGAATATTTTAAACTATGCATTGGATACTTAGGTTCAAATTGTATAATATGATATACCGACATCATTCACCTTACATTACAAACATAAATCGAGATGTGTCTTTACTAGAAGAATTTATGTGAAGTACATAAAGAAGTTTTCATCGATGACAAAAAATGGATGTCTCCAATGCTTGATTTTTTTCTGCATTCAAGTGACAAACAGCAGAAGGCTAGCTGGGGTAACTAGTTACTAAAAATCTAAGTAATATCCACTAGTTTCGCTTTGTTAAATCAAGAAAAATAGAGATGACACACAACTTAGGTAATTCAAATTTTGCATCACATTGCAGAATTTTCTTTTCTGGCATTCGTAAGCAGTTCCCCTAACTAGATCGACTTAAGAATATTATGTCATAAATGAGTGCCATCTAATAAACAGTACCACTATTTTTAACCACCAAAAAGGTTCAACCACCAAAAAGGTTCACCGATTTTTAACAAAAAATTTCAAATTGCAATAATACAGTGCATCACAGTAAGATAGAAAGGGAAAACACAAGTGATATATCTCAATTCGAGCTATGTTTCACACGATGCAGAGATATAAAAAAAAGAAAATAACAACATGCGGGCAATCTTCTGGCAGCAGAGGCGTGTGGGTGAGCTCGTTGCCGAGGTCAGCAGCTGAGGGAGAGGGGCGTTGGCGGGGAGCGGCGTTGTGCCGGGGCCAACCGGCGTCAGGGTCTGATGTACATTGCACAAACATTTCAATTTCCATAGTAAGCAGCAAATGAATCACACAGTAATTAGTAAGCAGCAATCATTTATGAGCATACGCAGCAAAGGAATCAAGTTCAATTTAAATTTATAAGCAATCACAGAATAATCTTCAGATTTGTTTAGAAAATAGAAACAGAGGGAAAGAATAGATGCAGTACATTGTGGCTGTTGAGGAACGGAGGCCGGACTGCTGGATGGTGCTGCCGCCGCGCCGGGGAGGCGCGAGGACGGTGGCTGGAGCCTGGAGGGCGCTGCCGGCTGCCGGCTGCCGCCACGCTTGGGAGGCCGGAGGCGGACTGGTGGCCTGGCGCCTGGCGGAACCGCGAAGGAGAGGGCTGGGCGCCGGAGGCCGAGGCAGGGGAGTGAGATGGCCGGATGGAGGGGAGGGGAGGGACCGAGGGAGAGGCAGGAGAGGGCCAGCCGCCGCCGCCGGAGCCTTCAGCTAGCGCTAGGTTGGGGAAAAGGTTGGAATCGAGGAAGGGAAACGACGTGCTCAGGCGGTCGGCTACTCGCGCGCCTGACCTGACACCACGTCGCTCGTGTCTGGTACCGAGCGTGGCTGCCTGGGTGTGTTTGGGCTCATGGGCCAACGGCCTAGTCACTCTTTATATTACCTTATAATACATGTACTATTTTTTTGCACAAAACTCTTTGGTAGTCCACGCCTAGAAAGAGAAATGGCCGGCAACGAGCTCACCCACACGCTGAAGGATTATAGTCGCATATAAAACGTCTCACAAATCATCTTTAAGTTAATTAAAGTTATATACCTATTTTCTAAATGGCCAATTATAAGCAGAAGCTTGTGACACCCTATAAACGTCTTAAGAAGCGTCTTTAGCTTGCTAGTGTTCATGGGCGTAGAGACGAAGACAAATAGCGTCTCGGAAAAAGCAACCATACAAGCCATTTTTGTTGTAGTGCCCACCAACAGGCATCAATCCATGTCTTGCTCGAAACAACGAGTGCCTCCAACATACATCAGGTCCCCGGGGGAGTTTTGTTTGCAATTAATTTTGATTTAGTTTGCATAAAACATGGGACAGGGCATCCCCGTGACCAACCATTTTCTCGTGAATGAGGAGCGGAGTCCACTCCTCTTGAGAATAACCCGCCTAACACGGAAGATAAGGACAGCCTTTGTTGATACATGAGCTATTCGAGCATACAAAACAGAATGTTTATTTGAAGGTTTAGAGTTTGGCACATACAAATTTACTTGGAACGGCAGGTAGATACCGCATATAGGAAGGTATAGTGGACTCATCTGGAATAACTTTGGGGTTTAAGGGATTGGATGCACAAGCAGTATTCCCGCTTAGTACAAGTGAAGGCTAGCAAAAGACTGGGAAGCGACCAACTGGAGAGTGACAACAGCCATGTACATGCATTAAAATTAATAAACATTGGATGCAAGCATGAGTAGGATATAATCCACCATGAACATAAATATCGTGAAGGCTATGTTGATTTTGTTTCAACTACATGCGTGAACATGTGCCAAGTCAAGTCACGTAAATCATTCAAAGGAGGATACCACCCCATCATACCACATCATAATCATCTCAATAGCATGTTGGCATACAAGGTAAAACATTATAACTCATAGCTAATCAAGCATGGCACAAGTAACTCCGATCTCTAATTGTCATTGCAAACATGTTTATTCATAATACGCTGAATCAAGAACGACAGGCTCATCATATTTACAAAAACAAAAGAGGTCGAGTTCATACCAGCTTTTCTCATCTCAGTGAGTCCATCATATATCATCATAATTGCCTTTCACTTGGACGACCAAACGGTGTGAATAATAATAAGAGTGCACGTGCATTGGACTAAGCTGGAATCTGCGAGCATTCAATAAACATGAGAAGACAAGGCAATATGGGCTCTGGTTAAATCAACAATAATGCATATAAGAGCCACTTCAACACTTTAATTATGGTCTTCTCCTACTAACCCCCAAATAAAAGAAAAGAAATAAAACTATTTACACGGGAAAGCTCTCAACAAGCAAAAGAAGAATGGGAAATATTTTTGGGTTTTCTTTTTAATTATTACTACTACAGCAGAAAAATAAACTACTACTTTTTTTTAGTTTTTCTTAAGGTTTAACAAGCACACGAGAAGAAAGCAGGAAAAAGAAAATAAACTAGCATGGATATTACAGTGAAAAAGTATGAGCACCGACATCTAGCAATGAGTGTGTGTGAACATAAATGTAATGTCGGTGAGAAATATGTACTCCCTCAAGCTTAGGCTTTTGGCCTAAGTTGGTCTATGGCCACGGCTGGCCTGGTGGATATCCATAATAATAGTTGTTGGGTTAGTACTGTGATGAAGAAGAAGACTCTGACTGCCACTGCTGACAGTCATCTCTGGATTCCAAGAATAAACAAATTGTCGCGGAGGCTCATCCTGTGGTTCCTGTTCTGGCTCCTCGACTGGTGCAGGGTTTCGGTAGGCGTGAATAGCCGTCAACGGAACAAGGTACGTGCCTACAGTCAAATCAAACAAAGAAGGAGCATGCAAGGTAATAGTCTCAGGATGATGTTTATTAAAGAATAATTGATATCTAAGCTCCCCTGTCCTATTCTTAACAATAAAATCATGTGCCACCATACTTTTATGATCTAGATAAACACGGGGTAGCACTTTTTCTTCCTTCTCAGCATGCCTAATAGGTATGTTAAAGTGTGCAGCTAGGCGTGTGGCATAAATGCCTCCAAAGATGGGGCCCTTAGTACGGTTCATATTTAACCGTCTAGCAATAATACCGCCCAAACTAAAAGTGTTAACACTATATAAACCTTGGAGCAGAATAATTAAATCAGGGATACTAAGGTTACCAGAATTTCCGCGTCCAATTAAACAACAACTAGCAAATAATGCAAAGTAACGCAAAACAGGAAAATGTATGCTAGTGATTCATGCATCGGAAACCTTCCTGGTTTCTCCTACAGTGATATTATCAATAAACCCAGCCACATCGTCATGATGTGGTTCTTCTGTCTTGCCCCCAAAAGGGACTAAACAAATCTGACAGAAATCATAAAGTGACATTTCCTTAGGCTCATCATATAAATGAAATTCCACCGTAGGTGGTGAGTTCCTAGGATGAAAATAAAAGTTTTGCACAAAGGTATTTGTGAGTAAGAGATACTGATCGCATTGGTCATGGAGGAAAGCGGTGAGGCCTGCATTGTGAGCCAATTCATGAAAATCTTCGTAGATACCGGCTGCTCTCAAGAAATCTTCAGAAGGCCATTCACACGCCCGAATCTCCGCGGTGTGTGGCAAATTATACTTAGGCTTAGGTGCCTTTTCCTTTGAGCTTTGGCTTGATGAGCCCTTCAGTAATCTCCTCATCATTTTTTTGAAACAATCTGAAATTTTTAGTAACTTCAAAATAAAAGTAAACCAAACTCAACAATATTGATAGCAACTACTCCTACAAGTGCCTAGAGCCTATATCAAGCATTAGAACTACTTGGAACCATATAAATTTGACATGCAAGCTCAAGAACATGGTCACCTATGCGGCACAAATTTGCAATGAATAAAGCACTAGAGCAAAAACTAATTGGACCAATGGAGGAGTCACATACCAAGGAACAATCTCCCTAAGCAGTTTTGAGAGAGGTGCTTTGAGCAAGGAGATCGAAAATCACAGCAAAAGTGGCTGGAACTCGTGCTTGAGTTGGTTTTTTCGGGTTTGTGTGAGATAGAGGAAGAAGATGGGTGCTGGGATAAGTGGAGGAGGGCCACCATGGGCCCATGAGGCAGGGGGCGCACCTTATAGGGGGGGGGGGCGCCCACCACCTTCGTGGCCAGGTGGCAGCTCCTCTCGCGGTAATTTTTGCACAGTAAATCCTCAAATATTCCCAAAAAAATCATATTAAATTGGCATGGCATTCTGAGGACTTTTATTTTTGGGATATTTTTATATTGCATGGATAAGTCAGGAAACAGACAGAAAAATACTATTTTTACTTTATTTAATATAAATAACAAAAAGTATAAAGAGGGTGCAGAAGTTTGTGCTTCTAGTTTAATCCATCTCATGCTCATCAAAAAGAATCCACTAACAAGGTTGATCAAGTCTTGTTAACAAACTCATTCTGATAATCATGAAACCGGAGAAATTGCGAATAACACTAAGTTACCTCAACGGGGATATGCACATCCCCAATAATAAGAATGTCATATTTCTTCTTGACAGTAGGAAGAGGAAATTCAAAACCTCCAAATATAATCGATGGAATTTTTCCAATAGATTTGATACTATAAACTTGAGGTTGTTTCCTCGGAAAGTGTACCGTATGCTCATTACCATTAACATGAAAAGTGACATTGCCTTTGTTGCAATCAATAACAGCCCCTGCAGTATTAAGAAAAGGTCTTCCAAGAATAATAGACATACTATCATCCTCAGGAATATCAAGTATAACAAAGTCCATTAAAATAGTAACGTTTGCAACCACAACAGGCACATCCTCACAGATACCGATAGGTATAGCAGTTGATTTATCAGCCATTTGCAAAGATATTTTAGTAGGTGTCAACTTATTCAAATCAAGTCTACGATATAAAGAGAGAGGCATAACACTAACACCGGCTCCAAGATCACATAAAGCAGTTTTAATATAATTCTTTTTAATGGAGCAAGGTATAGTAGGTACTCTAGGGTCTCCAAGTTTCTTTGGTACTCCACCCTTAAAAGTGTAATTAGCAAGCATGGTGGAAATCTCAGCTTCCGTTATCTTTCTTTTATTAGTAATGATATCTTTCATATATTTAGCATAAGGATTTGTCTTGAGCACATCAGTTAATCTCATACGCAAAAAGATAGGCCTAATCATTTCAGCAAAGCGCTCAAAATCCTCGTCATCCTTTTTCTTGGATGGTTTCGGAGGAAAAGGCATGGGTTTTTGAACCCAAGGTTCCCTTTCTTTACCATGTTTCCTAGCAACAAAGTCTCTTTTGTCATAATGTTGATTCTTTGATTGTGGGTTATCAAGATCAACAGCATGTTCAATTTCTACATCATTGTCATTACTAGGTTGAGCATCATCATGAACATCATCATTAATATTCTTACTAGGTTCATGTTCATTACCAGATTGTGTTTCAGCATCAGACATAGATATATCATTTGGATTATCAGGTGGTTCAGCAATAGGTTCACTAGAAGTTTGCATAGTTCTATCATTTTTCTTCTTCTTTTTAGAAGAACTAGGAACATCAATATTATTTCTTTGAGAATCTTGCTCGATTCTCTTAGGGTGGCCTTCAAGATACAAAGGTTCCTGAGTCATTCTACCAGTTCTAGTAGCCACTCTAACAGCATAATCATTTTTCTTACTATTCATTTCATCAAGCACTTCTTTTTGAGCTTTAAGTACTTGTTCTACTTGAGTGGTAACCATAGAAGCATGTTTGCTAACAAGTTTAAGTTCACCTCTAATATCAGCCATATAATCACCCAAGCGTCTAATCATATAAGCATTTTCTTTTAATTGTCTACCAAAATAAGCATTGAAGTCATCTTGCTTAAACATAAAGTTATCGAACTCATCCAAGCATTGACTAGCAATTTTAGTAGGAGGGACTTCAGCTTTATCATATCTATAGAGAGAATTTACCTTTACTACATATATCGGGATATCGGGACCAGGAGGTTCTTCAGTAAATAAATAATTGAGATCATAAGTTTCTTCAACAAGCGGTGAATTAATACCATGTATTTCTTCAATAGGAGGTAAATTCTTAACATCTTCAGCTTTAATACCTTTTTATTTCATAGATTTCTTTGCCTCTTGCATGTCTTCGGGATTGAGAAATAGAACACCTCTCTTCTTCGGAGTTATTTTAGGAATAGGCTCAGTAATTGGAGCAGGAGTTGGCTCAGGAGGTGCCCAATTATTTTTATTTGTCAACATATTATTCAATAGAATTTCAGCTTCATCTGGTGTTCTTTCCCTGAAAAGAGAACCAACACAACTATCCAGGTAATCTCTGGAAGCATTGGTTAGTCCATTATAAAAGATATCAAGTATTTCAGGTTTCTTAAGAGGATTATCAGGCAAAGCATTAAGTAACTTGAGAAGCCTCCCCCAAGCTTGTGGGATACTCTCTTCTTTAATTTGCACAAAGTTGTATATTTCCCTCAAAGCAGCTTGTTCTCTTATGAGCAAGGAAATATTTAGCAGAGAAGTAATATATCATATCCTGGGGACTACGCACACAACCAGGATCAAGAGAATTAAACCATATCTTAGCATCGCCCTTTAACGAGAACAGAAATATTTTGAGTAAATAGAGGTAACGCGGTCTCTCATTATTAGTGAATAGGGCAGCTATATCATTTAACTTAGTAAGATGTGCCACAACAGTTTCAGATTCATAGCCATAAAATGAATCAGATTCAACCAAAGTAATTATATCAGGATCAATAGAGAATTCATAATCCTTATCAGGAACACATATAGGTGAAGTAGCAAAAGAAGGGTCGGGTTTTATTTTATCTCTAAGTGATTCCTTGTTCCATTTAATTAACAACCTCTTAAGCTCATATCTATCTCTGCAAGCTAAAATAGCTAAGGAAGCATCCCTATCAAAAAGATAACCTTTAGGAAGAACAGGCATGTTTTCATCATCACTATCATCATCGTATTCAGATTCAATAATTTCTCTTTCTCTAGCCCTAGCAATTTGTTCATCAAGAAATTCACAAAGGGGCACAGTAGTATCAGGCATAGAAGCAGTTTCATCATAAGTATCATGCATAGCAGAAGTGGCATCATCAATAACATGCGACATATCGGAACAAATAGCAGAATCAGGTGTAGGTGTCGCAAACTTACTCATAACAGAAGGTGAATCAAGTGCAGAGCTAGATGGCAGTTCCTTACCTCCCCTCGTAGTTGAGGGATAGATCTTGGTTTTTGGATCTCTCAAGTTCTTCATAGTGTCCAGCAGATATAAATCCCAAGTGACTCAAAGAATAGAGCTATGCTCCGCGGCAACGGTGCCAGAAATTGGTCTTGATAACCCACAAGTATAGGGGATCACAACAACTTTTGAGGGTAGAGTATTCAACCCAAATTTATTGATTCGACACAAGGGGAGCCAAAGAATATTCTCAAGTATTAGCAGCTGAGTTGTCAATTCAACCACACCTAGAAACTTAGTATCTGCAGCAAAGTGTTTAGTAGCAAAGTAATATGATAGTGGCGGTAGCGGCAACAAAAGTAAAGATAGTAAAAGTAATGTTTTTGGTATTTTGTAGTGATTGTAACAGTAGCAGCGGGAAAGTAAATAAGCGTAAACCAGTATATGGAAAACTCGTAGACACCGGATCAGTGATGGATAATTATGTCGGATGCGGTTCATCATGTACAGTCATAACATAGGGTGACACAGAACTAGCTCCGGTTCGTCGATGTAATGTAGGCATGTATTCCGTATATAGTCATGCGTGCTTATGGAAAAGAACTTGCATGACATCTTTTGTCCTACCCTCCCATGGCAGCGGGGTCCTATTGGAAACTAAGGGATACTAAGGCCTCCTTTTAATAGAGAACCGGAACAAAGCCTTAGCACATAGTGAATACATGAACTCCTCAAACTATGGTCATCACCGGGAGTGGTCCCGATTATTGTCACTTCGGGGGTGCCGGATCATAACACATAGTAGGTGACTATAGATAGGCCTGGGCATTCGGTATAAACCGAAAATTCGGTTTCTACCATTCAGTTATTTTGGAAATTCGGTTAGCAAAGATGAAAACCGAAAAAGATATCCCAAAATAGGAAACCGAATATTCGGTTAACCGAGATTTTCGGTTTGGTAATCGGTTTCTACCATATTAGCCAATTAGCCAATGTGCCAACGAATTAGTTGTGAGGCTATCTTCCATTCCACCTGCGCTCTATATATAGACTAGCTATCCATCTCCACGTGCATGGCTGGCCGAGGTGGGACTAAACCACTAGCCCGCAGCGCCTCTCGTACGCACGTACAAATTGACTACGTCGGGCACACACAGGAAATGAGATCCAGCTTGGGCCTTGCATGCAGGTCGTCGCTCGCCGGCTTGGCCCAGTATTTTGTTTTGTCGCGACTAAAGCACGCGCTCGAGGCCACCTGGCACGGGAACAACTCGTTGTTGCATGCGTCGTAGGCTATATTCGGTTTTTCTGTTCGGTTACCGTGCTTATACCGAACCGAATGAATCCAGTTCGGTTAGCAAAGATACTAACCGAATTTTTCTGTACTAACATTAAAAACTGAAATTTCGGTTTTTTCAGTTTCGGTATCGGTTCGGTCTTCGGTTCGTCGGTTTTTATGCCCACCCCTAACTATAGACTTGCAAGATAGGATCTAGAACTCACATATATTCATGAAAACATAATAGGTTCAGATCTGAAATCATGGCACTCGGGCCCTAGTGACAAGCATTAAGCATAGCAAAGTCATAGCAACATCAATCTCAGAACATAATGGATACTAGGGATCAAACCCTAATAAAACTAACTTGATTACATGATAAATCTCATCCAACCCATCACCGTCCAGCAAGCCTACGATGCAATTACTCACGCACGGCGGTGAGCATCATGAAATTGGTGATGGAGGATGATTGATGATGACGACGACGACGAATCCCCCTCTCCAGAGCCCCGAACGGACTCCAGATCAGCCCTCCCGAGAGGCTTGGCGGCGGCTCCGAAACGTAAAACGTGATGATTTCTTCTCTCTGATTTTTTCTCTCTCCGAAAGCAAATATATAGAGTTGGAGTTGGTGTCAGAGGGTCAACAGGGGGCCCACGAGGTAGGGGGCGCGCCCTAGGGGGGGGCGCCCCCGCCCTCGTGGAAAGGGTGTGGGCCCCCTGGTCTTCATATTTGGCAAGGATTTTTTATTCTTTTTTCTAAGACCTGACGTGGAGTTTCAGGTCATTCCGAGAATATTTGTTTTCTGCGCATAAAACAACACCATGGTAATTCTGCTGAAAACAGCGTCAGTCCGGGTTAGTTCCATTCAAATCATACAATATAGAGTCCAAAACAAGGAGAAAAGTGTTTGGAAAAGTAGATACAACGGAGACTTATCACGGAGGCAACCCGGAATGAGGCCCAGGGCACCCTCCAGGAGATCCAGGAGGCCAGGAAGATCACGGCGGGTAAGGCATTCAATATGCAAAGCAAGAATGTGAAGATGAAATATTGTTTACTAACCCGGATTCGGAGTTCTCTAGGGGCTTTTACTGATCTGCCACGCAGTGTGGCTGACGCTGCAGAGTTCTTCCGAGCCGAAGAAGGGAGCTCCACGGAGAAGCTGTTCTGGCGCAATATCATAGGGTGACACAGAACTAGCTCCAGTTCGTCGATGTAATGTAGGCATGCATTCCGTATATAGTCATACGTGCTTATGGAAAAGAACTTGCATGACATCTTTTGTCCTACCCTCCCATGGCAGCGGGGTCCTATGTCACACCCTCGATGCGACTATAGCTCCCACGTGTCGAGGCACGACTTAGAGACATAATCGCATTGAAGGCATATGTCACAAGTTAGGAAATCTTCACAACATCCCATGTAATGTAAATAATAAAGGGGAGATAACATAGTTGGCTTACACTCGCCACGTCAATCAAGTACATAAATAACATTACATCATCCAAACACTCATGGCCCGACTACGGCGCCAAAATAAAAGAGAACCCAACATGCGACACGGTCCCAATCACCCCCAACTGGGCACCACTACTGATCATCGGGAAAGGAAACATAGTATCGTTGAGAGTCTTCGTCGAACTCCCACTTGAGCTCATACGCGTCTCCTGGAGCGGAATCATCAGGCCCTGCATCTGGTGTACTAGTAATCTGTGAGCCATAGGGAGTCAGCAATCTCGCACCCTCGCGATCAAGACTATTTAAGCTTATGGGTATGGCAAGGTGAATATGAGTGGAGCTGCAGCAAGCGACTAGCAAGTATGGTGGCTAACTTATTCGCAAAAGAGAGCGAGAAGAGGAGGCAAAGCACGAGCGAGAAGCTAGAGAACAACCTGCGCAAACATTACTCCAACACCGTGTCCACTTCCCGGACTCCGCCGAGAAGAGGCCATCACGGTAACACACTCGGTTGATTCATTTTAATTAATTAAGGTTCAAGTTATCTACAACCGGACATTAACAAATTCCCATCTGCCCATAACCGCGAGCACGGCTTTCGAAAGTTCAATCCCTGCAGGGGAGTCCCAACTTAGCCCATGACAAGCTCTCACGGTCAACGAAGGAATAGACCTCCTCCCAAGACGTTCCGATCAGACTCGGTATCTCGGTAATTCAAGACACTTCGACAGGTTAAAACAAGACCAGCAATACCGCCCGAATGTGCCGACAAATCCCGATAGGAGCTGCACATATCTCTTTCTCAGGGCACACTCAGATGAGCGCTCCATACAACTAAAACCAAACTCGAGTTTCCCCGAGGGGGCGCTGCACAGGAC